>NW_009200443.1:2770-25669 GCF_000690835.1 Fulmarus glacialis
CAGGGTTTCTTCTCCCTCCTCTCTTGCCCTGTTCCTCTGTCCTTCCACTTCTGGCTGTGCAGTTTCACCTCTTCCTCCATGCCAACTACGTCCAGACATTGGCAGGATTTGATCAAAGTTGCTAATTCAGCTGAAAAAAATCCAGTTTTGACTTTACAGTTTGGTTTTCCACTGAGGTAGTGTGCTGAACAAATTCACAGAGGAGTCCAAAAAGAGTCAGATGCAGCAGCTGAAGTGGAGAAGAAAGGGAAGGGAAGGGAAGGGAAGGGAAGGGAAGGGAAGGGAAGGGAAGGGAAGGGAAGGGAACGGAACTTGATTCTCCTAACTCTTAGCAAGGATACCTGTTTCACTGGAACCAAAAAGAAGTTTTGCTCTTCCCTTCCACTCTCCTCATTTTCACTTTCTCATTTGACCACATTATGACCTGATCTAGTTTTCTAAAACTATTCCAGAAGTTTCCTACAGTTTTAGTGAGTTAAATCAGCTCCGTGAAGGGTCTGACAAGAGCCTATGAAAGATAAAGGAAGAAAAATATTTCTTGACAGGATGCAAGGGGGAGAGAGCAGAATGGGAGAGAGAAGGGTGGGGACCAGAGAAAAGGAAGGAGCTGGGTTCAAGGAGGAGGAACAGGGCTTCCTCTTTTGGCATCGATAACCGGCATGACTGGATCAAATGCACATGAAATCATAGCCTTCACTGTCTCACCCTATTTCGTGGAACTTAGTCTTCAATGGCAAAGAAGATAGCAATGAGATTTTTTACAACTCATTGAGGAAACAGTAAGTAGTCACTACATTACAGGAGATGTTATCTAATCTAACAAAGAGTTATTCCTAAGATAGTGAAATAATGCTTACTTCAATTAAGAAGAATAAGTTACCTGTCTCCTGGATAGAGAAAATAAAAGGGAAGAAAGATCAAATTTTTCTGGACCCTTGGAGGATTTTAAAAGGGAGATTGTTTACCACAATTCAGCAAGAAAATCTAATCTTCAGTTAACGCAAAGTGTGCAGAAAGAGGGAACACTTCAAAGCCATGAAAACTGGCAAAAAATCAAATAGATAAGGGGGAGGCAAAGTGTACACAGGTCAATTTTATTGCTCTTCCATTTTTTAATTTATGCCTTCCATATATATTTGTAACACTGATGTATTTTAGATGTCATGGATAATAACATTCATTTACATTTGATATTAATTTAGTTTGAATTTGGAATAATTTTACTGTAATTACATAACAGCATTTCTAATGCAAGAATCTGACAAATCTATAAATGATGCTTCTTGGACATTTTAACAAGTAACTGAAGTATAAGTTACTTAAACAAGTAACTTTAACATGGAACAAGCAACTCTATCTAGTAGAGTTTCCATAGAACTCAAAGAGTTCTCGAAGAGTATTCCCCTATTTCCCTTGCATTGGCCAGTTAGCTGCCATTATACAAATCTGGAGGGTCAGAAGACCAGCAATAACTAAGAAAACAGAGTGGCATGTAGGGAGATGTTGTGCTGCACATTTGAAACCAAAGGGCCCTCTAGCAGTTTGCTACAGACTCTATTTTTCTTTCTCAAATTTAGAGAAGAAATGGAACATAGAATATGGAAATACTAGGACGAAGATTAATATGCGGGAATAGATTGTCATTCAGTTTAGTGCTCAATATTTATCATACCACAGCTTAGGTGCTGTCTTGTCCTCTGAAGAGAGGTCTTCCAATTCTCAGGCATCTGACATCCTGATTTTGCTATGAAAGCCTATAAATTGTACCAAATTCCCAAGAACAGCACTCCACCCATTGTGAGAGAAGCCAACAACCTTAAGATCATTATTCTTTTTCATTAACTGCAGCAAGATATATCTACACAGAACTTGATTACATGGATACATGTACCGTACGTGGATTACAGGATATCTAACATGTCTTTTACTTCCTGAAACCATTTTCTGTTACAAATATTGAATGATATTCAAGATCTGTTCAATGGACCAGGCCAAAGATATCTAAGAGTTCCAGGCTGAAAACCAGGGCTGATATTTCCACAATCCTGGCACAGAAACCTTTCAAAAAGGGAAACAATTTCTGCTGGGTATAAAATTTCCAGATTAATTCTGGAATTAACACCTAGTGGAGCTAGGAGTCGTCACAAACCCCGCCACCCCTTCCTGAAAATGAAAGGCACTTGCCTTCCACCATGACTTCTCCAGTGTAGAAGTGTGTTTGTCTGCTGATTTTATAGAAAACAAAACTAGAAACATTCAAAACAAAGCAGCATGTGTGTTCTCCTTAAAGAGAGGATGAGACAACACATCTGTGAACAACACATTTGTGACAGATGTTAGTACCATTGCTTAGAATACTGTTGGACACACTCTGATACGATGAAAAATAATATAAAATAGGAATTTCTACAGTATAGAAAAAATGCTGTTATTATTATTACTCAATAAATATTTTTTTTTACAATCAGTGGCCACATGTTTAAAACTTAAGGTAATGCTGGTTAATGGACTTACACAAAAATTAGTTATTATTCACAAAATTTCCTTCAAGCTCTAAACTGAGTCTAAATAAAAGCTTGCAATACCTTCTGACAATTCTGTATCTATCAGTTGCTTGTAAAATCTATTTTACACATGTAAAGAAATGAACAATACTTGCAGGGTTTTTTTAGAAGAAAGTAACATCTGTGGTTAGGATTATAATTTGATCTCACACAGGGAAATAGGTTAAAACTGAAAACATTTCCACCTGTTAGGGAAGTAGTGGTATGGGTATTTTTATTCCTTTTTATTCTTTAATTTTTTTATTTTATTCATTTCCTGATGAAATTCTTTACCAATTATAATTTCTACACTGCACTAAGAGCCAATGCTTTTGCAAGTTATAGGTGAGTGCAATATATTAAAAAGACATTTAAGTTGTTCAGTTACATCATAGAACAAATTACTTATCTCCTGGTAGTCAAACCTTGTATCAGTGGATACCTGAATTCTCCAGAATGTTATTCAGAAGCTGAAAAGATGAGCTCATTGTCTTTTGTAATTTTACAATCCAGCTGATTTTAAAAAATAATTTTATAATATATTATAATTTGTTGGGTTGTGGGTTTGGGTTTTTTTTTTTCCCCCCACATTGTGGCTCAATTCAGATAAATTTCTTAAATATTTTAACTTTTATTTTGATCTAAAAACGTTACATAACATTTTTAGATCAAAATTGAAGCCTATACTGCTTCTTAAAGTGGCTGAAATTAAAAAGCAAGAACCACTCTGTGTTCCTGGCTTAATCTTTGTACTGTTTACCCTTTTTATTCTAAACAGTCACTTGATAAAAAGTAGAAATAACTGAAAGCACAAGAATTTAATACAGTGCTGCATTTTTCTAGATGAGTTGTTCAAATATTACATTACTAAGCCCGTGTTTCCCCAGCAGCCTAAACTGATGTAAATAAAAGCCTAAACTGGCTGCTGCAGTCCCATCCTCTGCTGCATCTCTCGTTCACATGTTCCACCTCCTTTCTTGAGGTGGCTTTGGGGTTTGCTGGGCGCCTCATTCACCTGTTCTGTGTTCAATGCCACAAAAATCACTATTTGACTCTCAGGAGGAACCAACGATAACTGAATTGAGTACCAAGAAAGATGCATCAACCCACAGTTGAGATTTGGGTTAGTGCAAAATTACAACAGCTGGCATCTATGGACCCATAGCCTGCATCAGGCTCTTACTTCCTGATTTTTCTTCTCTCCCCTTGAAATATTTGACTCTATGGGGATCTAAATTCAGCTAAAAAAGGCAATATTCTATGTGATTAGAGAGAATTACCTGAACCTCCCCAAACCAAGGTAAGAATTTAGCCTAGGTTTTTGTCTTGCCAGTGACTACTTTTAGTCTATTTTACCTAAAAGACTGATGATTTCTCTTCTTTCCCCACCAAGATTTTAAATGAGAAGGGCTATGCCTTGTGCTGAACTCTGTGCTGTCAGATTTGCTAAACCTATTCAGAGCATGCTAAGTGGATTACGTCCCTTCAGAGACTTAGATCTCTACCCATACTTTGAGCTTGAACATCATCACAGCCCCTATGAGAGCACTTCTCTTCTCAGACATTACGGAGCTTATTTATTTAAATGCCTGATGCTCATTTTTGCTGCCAAATGAAATTGGCACCAGTTGGACATAATCTCCTCTAGGACTATGTGAAACCAGACAGTAGATTTTCTGAACATCTCTCTGACTTTGGTACCTAATTCAGCCTAAGGATCTGAATCTTCCCTGTGTTTTCTCAAAGCAAACAAACAATAGTCCTGGATTTGGGACGGGTTGCAGCTGCTGCTCAAGAGACCCTTCGGAGTGAGAGCCATCAGCTGCACGAATGCTTTGCACTCTGTCTGGAAGCATCGGTCTAAAAGAGTTGATCCTTTACTTTCATGGGTCATCCAGGCACAATTTGGGGGGGGAAATTGTAGCAGAGATTATACCAAATTACTTTATTAAAAGGTTTATTAAAGGCTTAAAGTGAACACACTGGAATTACTGAACACACAAATCTTTGAATGACCAATAGTTTCCTGTTCCATTGGTGTAGGTACAGAAAAATTTTATAGAACACTAGTATTAGATGACACTTTCCTAGCATAATGTTGACATTTTTGTACAGTTTGTTTTCATTTGCCTCTCTAATATCTCTTTCTATACTTTTTACAGTTTGGCCACAAGTTTGTTTTGATTTGGTTTTCGTTTGGTTTTGGTTTTGGTTTTGGTTTTAATCTACCATTCATATAAATAAAAGAAAAAGAAAGCTGTTTGAGACAATTTCATTGAATTATCCCAATAATTGTATTTAGTGATTTAAGGAAATTAAATGATGTTTTATACAGCAGGATATAAAACATAGTGTTGATGAGCAGACAAGTTCATTTCATTCTAATGAGATAGTTTGTTGCATCACTGGTATTTATTTTACCATTTTATTGTGACATACTTAACAACCATAAAAGACCACTGAGCTGCTCATGTTAGTGAAATAGCAAAAAAATCAGCACATATATAGATATTTAAAACCACACACACAAACACATCCACACAGCCCCACACATGTATTTTTACATATATATATATATAGCTGTATACACATATATATGCACACATTAGCATGGAAGACTGTTGTTGTCGTAGTGCTTGTTACATCTGAACTCTGCCTGAACTGTGCCTGTGTGGTTCCTAGAGTTTGAGGACAAAGAAAGCAGCTGCTCACAGTGTATTGGGTTTGCCTCTGAAATAATACCACAAAACTATTGACAAAAGGCTCACCTAACAGCAGAGCTGAGATTAGGTGCTGAGGGTTATTGTCTTCCTCTAGTCTCAAAGCTATGTGAAATGTCAGTTAATTGAAAATGGTAATTGTTCCACATAACAACATCAACTGTTTCATTCCAGGAAATGTGCTGCTCTTAAATTAATAGCCATTGATCCCGAGGTATTTCATGATTCTTCTCCATCCTTTTCTCAAATTATCCAGCTATCAGTCCTTAGGAGAAAACCTATCTCACCATTTTTATTGACCATTCTTTACTGAGTGACCTGGCTTCCTGTTCAGATAGACTAAAATAGGTCTATCCATCTGAATGTATGTCAAGCAGACTGGGCCACCTAACTTTCAAAACACCTGCTGCTTCTCACTATAAATACTCAAAATGAAAACAGTTAAGTAGTAGTACAGAGCAGTTACATGGTTATTACTGATTAATACGATGACTACTCTCTCATGCCGGTAAATTGCTTTTGTGATAGTAAAAATTGTTAAAGTTTTTTTCAAAACTGCACTTCAGTCAAACTTAAATCTCATTTTGATTTCTTTTGAAGGAATGTAGGATACCTGGGGTTTTTGTTTGCCAAAAGAATATATTATTATTACAACCTGTTTGAGTAACAAATGGCAATATGTCTTATTATTACATAGAGAACAATTGCAAAAGCTTTTGCATTACTTAACTGTTATTTTGAAAGCTTAATAGAGAAACTAAGTGGTGCAGAGGTATTCTTTTGTTCCATTGTAGAAACAGTTTTACTTCCTTTGTATTGATAAAGTGGTCATTAAAAAAATCCAAATGTATCATGCACATAAGCTGTTGAAAATATTTATAGAGATACAACTCATAAGATTTTTTGTGTTTGCAGTTTTGTAAATTATCAGCCTAATCAATTTAAAATTTAATTTTACAATCAATTGTAAATTGCATCAATCTAATCAATTTTGGGCATCAAATGATTTTTGATAATAATATGAGAAGACTCATATTTTTTCAAAGCTTACATTTCCATTCTAACTTGGAACAGTTTCACCTTCACTGATATATTAAAAACTGTTGTCTATTTCTTTATAATGTTTAAATTCCAGAGTGAAATTTATATGAAAAAAAGAATGATGAAAAAAGCAGACAGAAGTATAAAGCTTTTAAATAAATGTATATTAATATCTGGTTGTGCTGTAGCCTAGAAAATGCCTCCTTTAATCTCAGAAGAAAACACTCTACATTTCTGTGTTCAAGGGCTTTTACTTATACAGGGTTGCAATTTAGTGTAAACTCCAATAATTGCCAGCATGAAAGAAAAAGAGGTCTTGTATAATATAAGATACCTTTCTATCCTTTCAAAAATAATATGTTTGTTGCAAAGAACTTCCATGTGTGATCGTAAGTTGCTGTATTTTTGTCTTCACTTCTTTATTAATAGACAGTTTTATATTAGAAATGGAAAAGAGAAATCTGATTAAAGTTTCTAGGACAGCTACAGTATAAAATCAATTGAAATTATATTGCAACATAACATACATAATGAATTCAGTTGTTATATACCAGGTTTAATGCTCAGTCTGGTTTATAGTTAATCTAATCAAAAGGTAAGGGAGCCAGGGAATATTTTAAGAAAAAATTTACAGCAGCTCAGAGGGGATAGAAAAGATCTCCAGGCATATGGTGCTAGGCAAATGAAAGTGGAAATGACTGTTGTGAAGAATCATAAAGGAGTCAAAAAAATTAGTTGCAAAAGGTGGGCACCTTTTTGTATCATTTGTGCCTGTGGCTGTGAGAACGTGCACAGTTCATCCCATTTCTTGCCATTTTATACACACTTTCTCCTTCAGCAAATTTCAGCTGTGTAGTTACAAGGTCAGTGTGAATCAGATATAATTGAATGAAGAAAGTGGTTTGGTGGTTATGTGAAGCTGGGCAGTTTTGAATTGGTTATGGAGGCAAAAGTTCCTTTTCAAAATCAAAAGTTATCTTTTCTATTTTTTTGCAGATCCTGTGTCAGCTATTTTTCTCCATGCTCTATTTTGTTCTGTTTCAACATCTAAGCTTGTCCACATTTCATTCATTTTATTGGTTAAAAAATGAACAAGTGTTGCTTCAAACTATTAAAATTTCAGCATCATCCCTCATGTGTCACTTTAAGTTCAAGTTATTCCATCAGGTTGCCAGTTTATTGAGAGCTTTTGGAAATTTGAACCACTTATGCAAATCTGTACAGCCTTGGGACTCGATTCGGATTATCTGAAAATATTTGAATATGTAAGCACAGCTTTAAGTGTGTTGCTCTCATTAATAAGCCTTGAAGATCAAAGCCATTTCTGACCTTTGGAACTTTTTCTCTTTAAAGCTTATATTAACAGCTGAAGGATGTCTTTCTCAAACTGATTTCACATTAAAATATCATAAAAATAACATTAATTATAGAGATGAAGATTACAGATGTAGATAACAGCCAAATATTGAATGTACTAAGCAAATCTACAACATAGCAGTAATGACTTAATTAAAACAAAATGCATCTGTATTGGAGCACAGCAATAAAGAAAAAGTGGCAATACACAGCAAATACTAACAAAAACATGAACCATTCAGCCGAAGTATGTAAGAATAGCATGTAATAGATTGGCTCGGCTAAGTATAATTTATGCCAACCTTAAACATTAGCATTCTAAAGGCTGCCAGAAATTTAGAACACATTGCCTTTTGAGTGCCAGGTAGTTTAGAGGGTAACTACCAATTACCCAAAACCTGAGTCATATTAGAAATGACTTAATGTTTTATTTCCTCCCATGGCCAAGCTGGCTGTGATACCTTTGCAATAGACTTCATTAACTCTGCTCTGATTTGAAGGGAAGCTGCCCTTTCCCGGTTATCAAATGAACTGAAGTGACCTCAACGGGGATCATTGCAAAGCTGGTGCCAAGAAGCAGAGTTACATCGAGGCCTGTTCACATCGGGTGATATTCTACCTGGTGCATATGGCCCACACAGCCCATGCACAACTTATCTCCTATTCATGTCTTTTTTGAAGAAATACTTTTATGTCTTACTCTGTATGCTCTGAAAATTCAACCAGTGATAATTTATATGCAACAACATTAGTGTTTCAAGAAATACATTAAATTCCTCTAACAAAGGTTAAAGGCAGAAGCATTTTCTCTCCCTGGTGTGGAGGGGATAAAAACCAGCCCCCTCTTAACTATTTCTAGTATTTAGATGGAAAAAAGGCACAGAACAATCCTTATTGGAGATACAAACAACAATATGTGCAGTTATTGTAATGATCATAACTACCGCTTTCCTGCCCTTTTCCTGTCACAAGCCATGAGACCTGATTCAAGAAAGTACATAATCCTAAAAAAAATCTTTTTTTGGAAATATCACATAGCACTTGCTTTGTTTTAAACATGCACTGAGCTTCCTCTTAATGTCAAAGAGAAGGAGTAATAGCCTGACTCTCTGAATCATGGTAGCAGAAGGCTTGTGCTGCATCAGTCCACACTGTATGTTGTCTGTAACCAAACTGAGTATCCATTTTATGTCTCATGTTGATGTTGGTCAAGTAGAATGGATGTATTGGAGGAACATCCAAATTGTCTGATTCTGCATGGATATACATTGTTTTTATATAAACATAATCACTTGAAATCATAGAAATTAAATTAAGATTAGGGTTTTACTGTTGGTAGAGCTTGCATCACTTTGATGGTACTGTGTAGTTGTTTAATAATAAGAGAGAAGAAAGAGGGGCTTTAATTTACATGTAGTGTACACGTTATATTTATTTGCATTAATTAGGAGACCCTTATTGAATATTAGTATTAATACAGAAATCTGTATTGACCAAGGTTTTTTTTAAGTGAAAAAAGTACACATTGTGTCCAACTCACAAATTATCACTATAATGCTAATTAATACCTTTCCTTCCCTGTAATATTTAGATATCCTCACCTGAGAAAAAAAAATTGTCTCTGCTTACGTATGTGTCTGCTATCCAGGTTCTCATATTATGTTCTGATATTATTAAAAATTATCGTAATGTGGGAAATATCTAATTACCTTTGCAAAAGACAATGTAGTTTGCTTCCCCTGCTATAAAAAACTTCACATTTTTATTTGCAAAATTCTGCTCTGGAAAATGTCATTTTAAAATTACAGAAAATTTGTTTCATGTAATACAGGAGTTACTTCATCTCAAAAAAAAAAGAAAAAGGAACATTTGGTCGTTAAATTTTTGTAAAGGTTGATCTTGCAGTCATTATCTAGAGTCATACACAGTTACTTGTAAATTCAGAGAAAAGCTTCATATGACTGGGTGAATGAAAAGGAAGTTAAGATCACTAGCTAGTGGAAATAGTGCAGATACAGCCTGGGTAACTAGGTCTGAGTTTAGAGAAATAAAAGAGCACATTATAACGAAATAAGAAAACTGAGAAGAATATTTTAAATCCTGTCTGTAGGTGGATGAGAAGGCAATGAAATTAGCTCTGTTGCACATGTGCCAATAAATAATGAGAATTAATGGTAGCACCCATCAGTTCTGAGAGGGACTGAATATGCAAAACATGCAGCATCACCACTGCCACTGAGAGCACCCTCTCTGGAAGCCACCTACTCTCAAGTAAACTTTATTGTTCAGCACAATCACTTTGCCAGGGTATCTGAACTGCATGTTCTTTTTCACATGGAGTAAAAAAGTCCAATTTTCCTACCATTTTATATTCAGAGTGTCATCTTATTGAGAGAATTAGGTTTATGCTGCAGTATACTCTGATGGAATATTAAGTAGGTTCCATTCAATGCATACTTCAGAGCTATTTCATTTCCAAAATATCACCGAGGCATAAGTTAATTAAATTACATAAATTTCAGTCAGTGATGGAAGAAGTAATATTTGATATAAATAGCTGTAAGTTTTTACTGAAATCCCTATTAGAAAAAAAAAGTGTGGTGATATATCATCAATGTAATTAACAGTCTTTTTATAAGTCTAGGAGGAAGACATATCAAAAGTAGGTTAGCTGTTCCTGGGTTGGTAAGCAGGGTCACTGTTGTTTCTTCTTTCCACGCCTGTAGGGCAGAACTCATTCATAAGTCAGACAGGAAAATTTAATGACGTACAATCTGATATTAATTGTGCATATACTCATGGGTCACAGTAAAGAGTTTGTCAGACGTGGCAGTTTGCCGCAGGTGTTTAATGTCACATGATTCATAGTAATGACTTGAAGCTCTCAAGTATCTGCAACTAAAAATAATTCTGCTCTGTGCAAGTGCCCTCCAGAGCAGAGTGGCTATCTGTCAGCACAAGACAGTGGGTAGCAATTGACTCTAGTTAGCACCATCTATGAGCCATTTCTCAAGGATAAAAAAATGATAATGGCCAACTTCATCATTAGAAACCATGTTCTTTACACTGGGTTAATTTTTAATATTTTTCCTTACTAGCAATATAAAAAACTAGCATCTATCTTTATCGTAAAATTGCAAAAGGTCCCATAGGCCAGACTTTAAACACAATAGCAATTTTTTTAAGCTTCTTCGGCCATATTTCCAAAGAGAGAAGCTCTCTTCTTTTTCCCATTTATTGCCTTAATTGAAACTGGAAGCTTTTCCTTGGGCTTCAATACATATCATGCCCAAAGAAAACGATGGGATGAGGGACACTGGAGACTTTGCCTAGTTGACAGTGGTAAGCACATTTGAAAATCCATTCCTTTGAGATTTCACAGTTGACCTAAAACCCTCATGACAACTGTCTTGCTTGTAAAATTTCTAGTGCAACTTCTTGCTTCCAGTCCTGCTTAGAATTGAGAAGAGCTGTTACAAAAGGTGAAAAAAAAAATGGTAGAAAGAGGTTAAATGTCTACTAATTTGAAAAATATTGATCCTTTGTTACTTTACTTTTTTAATAGGAACCACAGAAAACATATTCTATTTCACATGAGCTAGCTTGCTCAGCCCAGCACAGAACATGGAATAATTTACTGAATATATTCTAAGATCCTATTTTCTAATTTATCATTTTAAATTAAAAAGAGACTTCTGAGCATACAATAAATTTGAAATCATAACTTTGTGTTCAGAAACAACACAACTAAGTTTAAAAACCTGTCAAATGATAGAAGGGTTTTTAGTGTGAGAGTTTCTAAAGCACAGTAATGGTTAACCAGATTTCAGTGATGTGTCTACCTAAGGCAAACAAGGAGCCCTTGGTGTTCAAGCCATATGAAGAGGATACCTTCCAGTACCTACCTCTGTCCTGCCAACACTGAAAAGTGGAAACACAGTAGAACTGCTGCATCTTTGGCAATTGGATTTAGTGTCTGCACAAGTACGATAAACTCAGAAGACCCTATAGCAAGACTGCATATCATATTTGCGGTGAGGTTGCATGTCAGTGTCCCTGAAGCACATGAGGTACTTCCTCTAGCTGTGCACCATGTTCATTCACTTGAGGTTATTGGAAACCTGCTTGCCTGGTTTCCAACGGAAACCTAGACATCTAACATCCTTTGGACATCTAGAAATCTGGAAGATCTCTGCTCAAAGCAGAAGGACCACACATGGTGGTTGACAGCATTGGCTACATGCATAAAGCTGACATTCTGTTAAGACAGCGAAGGTACTCAGGGCTAGATTCAGACACTCACTCAAATTTAGGTGTCAGAAGTTGAATCTCACTGCAGGTGTCTCAGTAACAAGATTTGCATATGTAGGCTCCAGACAGTGGGAAAGGAAAGAAGCGCCACCAGAAAGTGATTTGGAAGTCTAGCTTAAATACCCTGAATTGCTCTATTCTGGCGCTCTTGAGCAATGTTTTAGCAGTTACTATAGCAAGAATAAAGAGAAAGATTATTGACAACAGGAAGCTGCCATTCTCCAGCTAGGAAGGAAAAAGATAAGTTGAACATTGTACCACAAAGCTCTTTCAAGCAGAGCAGACAAACAGGTTCATGTTTTCCTTTTAATATGAAAGCATAAATTCATGCTACTCCTTGTACAGTGCATGTAGTTTAGAAAAGTTTCCTCTTTCAGCTACCTCAATAGTTAATTGAAAGTGATAAACCACTCCAGAGATTTTAGGTGGGCTAAGTTATTCCCTGGAAGGGTGACTGGCTATAGAGGAAAAACCTTGGTGATTAAGATTCTGAATTACACACTTCAGTTAAGAAGATTGCACACAAGCTAAGGAGATTTTAAAAAAAAAAAACAACATTACAACTACAAGAAAGTATTAATACTGTATATGAAAAAAATACACATCAATTGGAATTTTTTTCATCATGATGGAAAAGTTTTTTCCTAATATAAGCATAATGCATATATTTTAGAGATCTCTCAGGCTGCCAAAAGTTTTGAAATTATATCTATATGTGTACCCAATTTTTCATCTGATTTGTAAAATACTTGTTACTGGTTATTCTAGGCATTCTTTCCTACCACTGTGAGTTGGGTCACACAGACCATCAAATCAGTCCTAAAAGGGTTATGGTCTGAGAGAGAGTGGAAAGGTAAATAAGTACTGCTTGATCTTTGCTAGTGAAGCTGATGACATGAAACATGTTACTTACAGATTTTAACAAATTTTATATATGTAAATATATATATATATTTAAGAAAGGGTCTTTTTTGATGTGAAACCAAATGTGACTTTTAAAAAACAAAGAAGGGAGGTGGGAGAAATGATTGATGGTCTTAATGAATATGTAGAACAGGAGAGCTGGAAAGGTTACAAGTTAAATCATTTTTCTGCCTGTAAATGCAAATAGTTCCTCATACAGTTGGTTATGCAACACTGATGCAGGAATATTTGCAAATATTTTCACAAATCCTATCCAAAAGCCACAAAATGCCAACACATACTGTCGGTCAGTAAACAGATTAGAAGACACAGAGGGCAGTGTGCAATTACAAGCCAAGGAAAGAGCCAGAAGGCAGCTGAACTCTCTTAGCTGCTGTTAGGATAGAGAAGAGGCAGAACAGAGCCAAGGAACTGAAGAAAAATGATAGGCTAACATATTAGAGATCTGTGGATAAAAATCTTGACAAAGTCTGCTTTCACAGCTTCTACACGTTAAAATGTGCCCCAGTCACAGAACTGCTCGTCTGTTGCTGTTGGAGAACTTGCTCCTTCTTGGAAATTGTGTGAAGGTGAAAGCCTTCTTTGTTCAATGAAACACTTTAAGTAGTTTTTGATAAGAACGATCTAGTGAAATGAAATCACATATTTTGCCTGGATGTACTTTTGTTCTAAGACTGTAATGTTTATAGACAGGCTTTGCAGATGTGTTAGTAATCTAATATCAAAACAGAAGAAAAAGTTTTATATACCAGCTGTATCATAGAAATGTATATAAAGCATTAGTGGCTACATTAGTATCTGGAGGAGTGTATGACAATTTCAGAAATATTATGAAGAAAGGAGGCAGGAAATAGTCTTTTAAGGCACATTGTAGACTCTGTGATCTTGTCATAGCCTCCTGCAAGCACAAAATATGGAAAAGGTTTAAAGATCATTTTGTAGATTGTCTTTAAGGATGCATATATTTGAATAATTTAATTTGGGAGATACTGGGTATACAGCTTTCTTCACTAGAAATGAGCTATATCTTCCATTAATATACTGATTCTTTTAATAATGAATTTACTCTGCTTGTGTCATTCTAGCTACAAGTATACCTGCGTTTAATAGTTGGGTGAGAAGCAGATAATTCTAGAAGATCATTCATAGTGCCTAAGTGTAGTGCTTAACCTGACCATGACTGTTCTCAGAAGTCTTGCAGGCAGTTTTTCTTTGGAAGAGGAGGTTCTACAGCCACCTAGTCTACCATTTACAAAGTGTTGGAAGGAAGTATGTAAGCCTACTCTGGGTGCAGCAAAATCAGCTGGCAAGGAAATATTATCTGGGAGCAGGTGTCTACTGGTAGGAAAAGTAAAGGCAGAAAACAGAAGGCACGATAAGCTAGACTCCTGACAGATGATTGTAACAGATCCATTCATGGTTTTGATCATGTTTGGTACATCCTTACCCAGCCCACATCTCTCAGTGGTCAGGCTAATATTTCATCCTTGTACATTTGCCTAAAACAATCAGGTTAGTCTGACTGATAATCCTAATAAAAATTGAACAGACAACTTACATGTTCAAATAATTTCTCTTGGTTCTTAAAATTTGCATTCCATTTCCTTGTGGTGGGTTTTTTCACATGACCAAAGCAAAGCAATGTGAATTCTTCATTGGATCAAGCTGTCCCTTCATGTAAAAAGGGCAAATAAATATTCACAAGCAATTTATAGTGTTATGAAACTCTTTTCTCTTCTGAACATCAAAATGAGAGACCTGTATGAATAATAAGCACCTCAAACTTGATATTCCTACTTGAATTCCTATTTGATAATAGTTTTCACTTCACAGTTACTGACCATGTCTTTGAGTGTCAATCTCCACATTTCTAGAGATAAGTGAAAGCTGCTTCATGGAATAGCATGCACGTGGACAGAAGAGTTTACTCTTTGGATGTCCTGATAAGAAAGTTACATTGCTATGATGGTGCACTAGCTTTTGGAACCACTTCACCTCATAATCATTTTGTAAAAGAAATAGATGGTTAAAATGTTATACTTGTAGTACCTACCCATACTCCATTAATCATTGTATTACATGTTCTTAAGTTACCCTGCAGATAGAGCACTTAAGTTTGCACTTCATAATGACTATGTGGAGGAGTTATAGAAATCACAATTATATGACATAAGAACTAAATGAGGAATAGCATTTCCTATTATTATTTCTCCGTACATAAACCCACAGTAAAGTCTCAAATGTAATTCATGGAGAGCACCCTAAAGGGAAACAGATTTCTATACAGTATGAAAAAAAAGGTTTTTGTTATATGTCTCTGTATTATGGCTTAATGTAACAATTTACTAATGGTTGCACAAAATCTTGGAAATGTCAGTTTAATAAAAAAAGTTCTGCAGATTGTGGGCGATGCTAAAAAACTTAATTCTGAAAGCTTAGAAAACTCCATTATAAATCTTTAAAATAATTTTCTAATTAGTTAACAGAACTGGAACAGATTTTAGTGGATGTTAGATATTTAGTTTAATAGAATCAAATCGTACTTTTAAAAAAATTCTCTACCCATTGCAGACATTGTAACTCACTATAAGCTGTTCATCCTGTCATTAAGCATCCAGAGGTTTGGCTACAATGCATTTGCAAAGCCTTCAAGAAGAAAATGAACCTACGATGATCCTCTGTTTTGATTACAAGTAGCAATACTATTCTTCTCACTAAAGTGAGCTTATACACGCTCTTACAGTTTGTTATGCTTGACTGAACTTACATGGATAAAGTAGGAATCAGTCTGAATTTTAGCTGATACCTGAACTGGATCTTCTGCTTTTCTTTCTTAGATTAACTCAGGTAAGATTTTCTACTCTGTACATATTGTTAATGATCTATATTTATTGTGGAATCTATGCTTTTGTGCTTGCTACCATTACATGTTTTAAACGGCTACTCAGCAGATTTGCCAGTTGAGATCCAATGTTTCAAATTTGCTGACTTTGTGGTTTAAAAAATATTGGATGTAGTGTAGCAGGGCACTAATAGGAAGTCTTAGAATATATGTCTTTCCACTCTGGATCTGTATGTCAGTGTATGTCCTGGGGCACAGGTAACAGGAAATCCCTTGAATTCTAACAGATTTCTCACGTGTTTTACATTGTGCCAAACAGATGGAGAGCAAACTCACTGTACCTGCTTCATGAAAGAGTCAGAGAGGAAGGGTCTGATAATGATCATATAAATGAATGGCATTTCTGCTTGAAGCATTTTCTAGAGAGCACTATAGACAAGCAACAAGCTGGTATAACTTACTGCAGTCTGTAATTTAAAGAATTAATACGTCATAAAATAGACCTGTCTTCCCTTCTAAAACTGAATAAGGAGGTCACTGATTTAGTTTTCTCTAATGAAGTCTGTGACAGGTATTTCTGACAGAGAGCTAGCAATACCATCAAATCCAAGTATTAACATTTAAGAGATTAGCCTAAATCACCATCTTTTTTTCTTTTCTTAAAGTAGGGATCTGTTTCTTGTATGTTGTTTTTAAGCAATTGGGAGAAAAAGTAGTCTCTGAAGCTATAGGATCCACTACCATTTATGATCCTTCTTAGCAAGACAACTTTAAGGTGGGCATTTCACCATTCAGTGAATCCAGCATTTATTCCACTTGCTTTTTCTCAGCAACTTGCAGAGTTCTTGTTTCCTCCACCATTCCTAGATACCCTTTCCCAGCTGCATTTGAAACAGTACAAATGTGGGGGTCTTCTGCTGTAACATGATGAGTGAAGCTAAACATTTTTTTTCCTCCAGATACACTTTTAAACTAAATCACTTCAGTTACATGATATTGATTCACTGTATAGCATGTTGTGACAAACAGTAACGCCTACTAAACTAAGGTGGCCTCTCAAGTGCAGTAATAGAAGAAAGCAAATATGAAACTATGGCTTGAGTTTCCCTGTCCAGAGATAACACAGTTGCTTTTCTGTAGTGTTTTTAGATCTAATGATGAAAAGCTCTTTGAATTAGGAGGTATTTTTGGAAGATTATCAGAAATTAATTGTCAGATTTTGTATTACATTCAAGTTGTTATCTCTGTAATGAAAACCTGAAACAGCATTATTATTATTATTATTATTATTATTATTACATAGAAAGAAAGCAGATAACAGTATTCCATACTCACTTAAATTCAGGAGCTGGGGCTTTTAAGAAAATGCAAATATTTCCATAGTCACATTATCATTGTCTGAGTTATAGACACTGGACAGGTATTAAATGTCAAACATATTCCTTGGCAGTTGCTTTGAAGTTGTTATTTTTTGATTATTGAGATTGTAACTAGCACAAGGTAGTCAAGTTCACTTGGAGAACTCAAGGAAATATGTCTCCACTGCTACATAGTGAGATTGATTAGGCATTAAACAAAATCATGATGAAGATCCTGGGATCATGATACTATCATATCAGACGACACTGCCCACTGTGCCCTTCCAGAATCTCTCAGCAGTTCTCTGGTGCACGTTGCACCTTTCACACACAGTGTTTTTGGGCACTGTGTTTGTGCTTTGCATCAGACTTTTAATGTAAACAGAATGTGCTCTGAATTGTCTTCTCTGTGAATTGCTGCCTGCACAGTGTGCCAGTTTTGTGGTTCAGCTTGTGTCAGCCTGTGTAAGACTTAGCTAATGGGTCAGTGACTGCAGCCAGTTATTCTCAGAGCTGATCATCATAATTCCAGAGTAATATCTGGCTAGAATGTTCCATAAGCAATTAATATTTTTTAAATTTATTTTCAGTTTATTTTCTATGCCATAATATACTTCCTTAGAACACGTCTGCTTACTCCAGAGATCCCTCCTGTGCTGTGCAATTTCCTACTGAGAATATGGATCCCCTTTTAGAATCATGAACCATGTAGGACAGTGCTTATTTCAGGACTAAACTCACAGATGAATGGATTAATGCTGGGCAAGTAAGGCCGAGCATCTCAATGCCTTTTGTCAATTGGGACCTCATTACCTTTTCTGAAGATGCAAGACCTATCTCAGAGTTCTGATTTATTTGTTATTTTTATTCCTGATAGAACATATCATTTAACTATATTCACCTTTTCGTGTGTGTGTGTGTGTGTGTTCCTACTGGTTTTGAGAATTCCATATTTGAGACAAGTTCTGTCACATTAAAGGGCACAGGAAATTGTCATAAAAGGGTAAATGTGTCTGATATGTATATCATACATCTGCATACATATACATAGACTTATCTGCTATGTATCCCATGACTGGGAGGCATACACCTTCATGATTATTTCCATAACAAACAGAACTAAATGGAAATTTTCTGAGATAGCTTTCAGCAAAAAATCTATTTGCTGAGCCCAAAATGTTTTATTTTTATTTCTACATTTTATTACCATATTTACTCCTATGGATTTTATAATAATCCTCTGAAGTCTTTCTTGGTTACATTCTTGCCTAGCTACCCTAGAGCCAGAGGCCCACCACCTTTTTAGGTTTGGGAGGTGTCCGCTTACCATGAGTCCCTGATTTGTTCAACCCAAAAATTTTGTACCTGTGACTTTAGGGCAGACCACCTAGCAAGAAAATTTTGGATAAATATGCCAGATGAACTGCTTACGAGATACCAGAAGCAAATATATCTAATACAGCCAGGAATACCAGAACATTTTTTGTCATGGAGATGGGAACTTGAAGTGCCTGACAGACTTAAGCTTAGCTCCGGGTTCTGTCACAGGGAGCTTGGACATCAAGAGTTTTCTCTGATTTTCAGCACATTATGGCAGGTATTTTATTTGCTCTCCATATGGTTATTTTGTACAACAACAAGGAAACTGGCCATGAATTATATGGAAAATGCATTAGTCAAGTAATATTAATGCTCCAATCAGTTACTGTTAGATTTGTGTACAACAATGTAGGTATGATTATGACCAGAAATCACTGAAAAGGTAGAAGGAAACTACCAAGAACTTTGTTTTGACCTACAAGGTCTGTATATAATGCAATTGTTGCAATGAAGAAGCAGAATGCCTTCACTAAATTGAGCAAGATTAGAGAATGGACAGCTCTTTGTAAAAACAGATTAACAGGGCAGTAGCAAACATCTTCACATTATCAGGATTGCCTTGACAATGGAAAAGAACAAATAGCACTCTGTGAATTCGAAATTACTTTCCTAATGTTACTTTCCAAACGTACCAGTTTATCTCTTGACTGTAGAAATTAACACCATACCACTTAATAGCAAAGGCTCACCTGTTGATTTATTTGGGGGATTAAGGCCAGTGTTACCATGTCCTTTGCCATAAATGGAGGAGGTGGAGGAGTAGAGGAAAGACTTGCCATCCTCAAAATTGTAACAAAGTAATCTTAAAGGTACTATAGTCATTGCCATAGTAGTTGTTATGGTCCAAGTTTAAAGGAAAAACTTATCTTTCCAGGATTGGCAGTCCATTAAGAAGGACTTGTTCCCCTCTCATTTTGATTACCAGGCTATCTAGCTTATTTGCTCTAGGGTGGTTTATTTAGGAGAATTTTCAATGTATGAAGAAGTGAAAACTTGGTCTCACATATGTGGCCTCAGCAAAAATCTCTAATTCCCAGTCTGATCAGTGAAAATGCCTTTTTTGAAGTCATAAGAAAATGAGGACCTGAGGGTTTATGTGTAGCAAAATAGTGTACCCACATGTAGTATTTAGGATCCTGGAGTGGAATCCATGAAACCAGGTAAGTTTCTCAAAATCCTTGCCCAGGAAGACTCATAGTAACTAGTTAACTCTGGCACCTAATGACATATTAGTATAGAGAGGCGCAGGCATGGCACATGGTCTCCACCTACACTTTGAGGAGGCAGGATATGAGACAGATCCAGTCCAAAAATAGGTATATACATTACTCCAAGTCTGTGCTTGCATATAGATCAAACAGACTGACCTTAATAGGTCACTGTTGTGGCTATCACCTGCAAGAGTGCAGCTACAGGGTTTTCAGAATTAAGTTAGCTTGTCTTCTACCAGTTTGGGCAGCTATCATCTTAACTCAGTTTGACCCATACTGATGTACTTCAGATCATCCCTTCAGATATTGACAGCTGGTTCTCTACATTCACTATACAGCCACAGAGGAGAAGGACCTTGTGCACAAGGCAAACTGCCTCAATTTCCCACCTTCTATATTACCACTTTTTCTGAGGGATTGAAAAGTCTGGGTCCAATGCCTTCTTCGGCCCAAACACAGGCAATCTCTACCCCTCCTGCTGGAATACAGGCTGGGACAGATGCACAGCTCAGGTTGAAGCTGGGCCATATTGCACAGCCAAGAACGACAGGAAGGTCTGGACCAGAGAGAAAAATAGGAAAGCATAAATATAACACCATAGACAGGTCTTGTGGGTGTACCAGGAGCAGAAAAGGTCCTGCGTTGTGACTAGTTCTTTTAACCCATTTATGAATTTTATCTGGTGACTCTTTTGAGCCAACTATGTAAGTGATTTGACACAGTAGGAATTGAGGCACCTGCAAAAACTGAAACAAAATGTAAGGTGGGGGAGTCTGGATCACATTTTTAAGTGTTAAATTTCACATAAGTTGCACTTCATGATTATAACACGCTTTTGAATCTAGCTCTAAAATTCTGCTGAAGAAAATTGTGATTAGAAATTATTTTTAAGTTATTCATGACTTTCTGAGTACTATTCCCCTCTTTTTTTTCCGCCCTCCACCACATATGCTTCTCAAATAGGGCTCTTCCTTCTAGAAATTACAAGCTCCATTTGATTTGGCCTAGGGTTTGGACTTCTAAGGGAAAAAGTAAATGTCCAAATTTATTATTCAGTAATGTATACCGAAGTGTTTTGCAATTTGGTGCTGCCACATTTTTTTAATAAAAATTCTTGTCATTCCTTGAAATTTACTATAATACTTTTGGAACATATAATTTAAAGGCCTTGAGTCTCCAAAGATTTATTGTCATGATTAATTTTAAATATCTGCTTAGCTCATTGATTTTTATGAGGTTACTTGTGTTCAAAGTTAAGCATGTGAATATTTTATGTAAGAACAAGGCCATGACTTACTACAGCCTAACGGGGTTAAATAATCAAAAAAGTTTAAAATACAACAACAGTTTTAAGAGCTACATTACAAGACCACAGTACATTAAGTTACCATACTATTTGAAGTAATTGGAAATAGTATTACTTTTTTAGAAGGGAAAAGCTATATTTTCACTATTTACAAAATTAAATACGAAATTAAAATGTAAGTATAAATATATAAATATAAACTATGAGTCTTAAAATGTTGAAGAAAATACATACAAACAAATGGGGTTATCAGACGATCCTGAGAGTTTAAGAATTTCTGCAAAATTCTTTAAGTCAAAATAAGGTTTGTTGTAATATATATATCTATATGCATATACATAGACATGTCATAAAAGTAAACGTTTTGTTTACTTTTATTGCCCGTTTTTTTTCATTACACTTGTTGTGGGTTAAATCCCAGTCAGTTAAGCCCCACACAGCTGCCCACTCACACACCCCCCGGGAATGGGATGGGGGAGAGAATTGGAAGGGTAAAAGTGAGAAAACTTGTGAGTTGAGGTAAAGACAGTTTAATAGGTAAAGCAAAAGCTGCATGCACAAGCAAAGCAAAACAAGGAATTCATTCACTACTTTCCGTCAGCAGGCAGGTGTTCAGCCATCCCCAGGAAAGCAGGGCTCCATCACACCTAACGGTGACTTGGGAAGACAAATGCCATCACTCCAAATGACCCCTCTCTCTTCTTCTTTCCACAGCTTTATATGCAGAGCATGACGTCATATGGTATGGAATATCCCTTTGGTCAGTTGGGGTCAGCTGTCCCAGCTGTGTCCCCTCCAAACTTCTTGTGCCTGCTCGCTGGTGGGGTGGGGTGAGAAGCAGAAAAGGCCTTGGCTTTGTGTAAGCATTGCCCAGCATGAACTAAAACATCCCCGTGTTATCAACACTGTTTCCAGCACAAATCCAACCCATAGCCCCATACTAGCTACTATGAAGAAAATTAACTATCCCAGCCAAAACCAGTACAATACGAAATCTAGGAATCTGTCAGTGCATGTTACTTTAAGGGAGCAAACATGTTTATACTAAAAGTATGCCATAAAACATAAGTCTCAGTAGGATTATGATGCACAAAGAGGTGTGATTTTATTAACACAAATTTGACTGTCAGACAACTACCCCATCCTGGTTCTTTTCTTCCGTAGCATTTCAATTTGAAGCTCGTTTGTTCTCTCCACAGCTTTGTATGGGGAACATCCAAAGAGACATCAGAGGGGCACTGCAAGAGCTGATGCCTGTCCCGCACATCCCAGTGGCACAGCGCCAGCTGGGGCTGGACGTGGCTTTCCACAACACATAGATAGGCAATCCCATTGTCCCCAAGTGCCATGATAGCGCGGCATATACTCAGGCGTGTGCCCATCTCCCACAGACTGCCTTTGGCAACCTGCAGCCTGTCCATATGGCTGTTGGAAACAGCACCGGGGAGAGCGAGCCCTTTCCTTTCCAACCACTTGTGGCACTTCTCTGTGAAGAGGGCACAAAGTCAGGATGATCTAGGAAATGGTCCCAACCTGAGCTTTGCAGCCAGGAGGACCAGCTATGTCCACAAGCAGTGTATGTCCTCAGCACCGTGGGGATCCCAGGGATAGCCAGATCCTCCTCAGTGAGCACTGTCCCGCAAGGCCTGAGCTCAGCGGGCAAAGCTGGGGCCGGTAATAGGGCCACCAACAGCCCCTGACACTGGCCCACCATGGGGAGAGACAGTGCCAGAGATGAGGCTGGAGATGAGATGTGGTGCGGGCCCAAGAGGGAGATGAGCTCCCCACAGCATCAGGCCCAGGCCTGGCTGGAGGCAGCACAGAGGGAACGCTGGGCAACCCCATGGGCCAGGATGGGGCCCAGCAGAACCAAGATGGGGCTTCCTCTTGGATTATGGGGGGTTCAT
>NW_009200444.1:0-5697 GCF_000690835.1 Fulmarus glacialis
CCGCGGTCGGGCCTGACTTGCCCTGAACACCGCCATGGCCCCCTGCCCGCATCGCTCCCGCTGGGGCAGGCCTCGGGACACCCCTCCGGGGCCCGGCCGAGGGGTCTCATCCCACCTGGCAGGCACCAGGGCCCCAGTGGCCCACAAGCACTACGTTAGGACTGTCATATCTTTCCTGACAGTGATGATAGCAGTAGGAAGGTTTAATATGGCAATTTAGACGAGTCTAACGCAGCATTAAGATGCTGTGCCTCTATACTCGTGTGACATCATTCGTGGGGGAAGAGAGGGATCACTCCTCGCATTGCAGCTTTGCCGGGATGATTGAAGCAGGGCTGTTGTCTACTGGAGACAAGGCTTTAGACAAGTACGGAAATTACAAAATTAAGATTGCTCATGCAACCTTAATTTGACCCCCTTGTACATGTGGCTTATGATACAGCCCCTAATTACTCGATCATGCTATTTTTCCTGGAGAACCGCTTCCCACCGTGCGTAGGGTGAATGGCGTTCACTCAGCGCTGAGCTGTTTAATAACTTCATCCTCTTTATACAACATATGTCCCCAATATGTCCTGATGGCTTATCTGGAGCTATTCTTGTCCTTGGACATTGTCTGAAGTACAAATACATTTCATTCCCTCGTGCGGCTGCGTTGCCAGCACAGCAGCGGTGGGAGGAGGCCTTGGGGTGGCATGGCCAGTTCGCTGTTTCATTTCATGGACCTGGCTGGAAGGGGTCTTCCCCAAGATCCTGCTCGTGGGATCACATGAGGCTCTTCATTTCTAAGCAACAGCAAGTTCTATCCGCTGTGGTTTGGGAGAAAAGTAGGACATCATGACCCAAGTGCAACTCACCAGGTCAGAAATTAAAAAGCAATCACCCTTTTCCTTTTTAGGTTTAAAAATTGCATCCTGATTTAGGGGGCCTGACTCGTCATCTTTGTGCATTTGCAGCTGGAATTTTGCTCAGGAGACTGCATTCAGATGTTTTTGCCACTGACACTGAAAGGCTTGGGTAAACGCCTGAATCTTACCTACACTACTGCCTTTGTTTTGTTGTTGGCATCCAGCAGCACAGGGCATCTGCTGAAATACGGACATTAATCTTGCTAGTGTGGACAAGATCACAAAGCCAGAATCTGACAATACATAACCAACCCCACTGCATTCCTTGATAAAAAATATCCACATACTGGCTGAAAGAGCAGACCTTCTTAGATAGGTTGGAGAGGAATCTACGGCTTCATTGCACAGATCCTTCACAATCTTACACAAAACCTGTAGCAAAGACAAAATTAGGAATGACACCTCATTTTTGAAAAAGACAAAAGTAATATGATACAAAAATAAGTCCGCTTTGAGCTAGTGTTTAAGCACCAAAAAAAAAAGAGACAGCAAAAGGAAAATCTTTAGGACTGCAGTTCGCTTTAAATAGAAATATGCAACACCTTTCACCAGATAAAGTCATAACTGTAATTGCACGGTTAAACTACCACTTCTTAATTGTCATGAGCGTTGCTTTGAAACACTTAGAAAGTGTTGGGGGCTTACTTAACATGCACTGCTGCCATGGATGTTTTGTCTTGTGCTGCTTCCATGGATATTTTATTGTTTTATATTCGTTTGAATATTTCCACATCTACTGGCTTGTTTGAACGACCACACTGCTTTTGTTTCATAGTGCTAGTTGCTGTTGCAGATGAGAAACAGGTAAGCACTTACACTGAATGTTTGAGAAAAATGGATGCTTTGATGAGAAGACAGACAACACCTGTAAGGTGAATCAATAAATCTTTATTTTTCTGGTTGCAAAGAATGTCTTTGATCTCTAGGAAGAGATTTTTTTTTTAAAAAAAGAAAAGATGGAAAAACAGACCAATCAATGGAGTAAAATTTAAGTGGGAAGACTGTACTGTTGAGAGAGTTCTTGCCATATTTCTAAGCATCGACAGCTAAAAAATTCTCTTGGGAGGAAGAAGAAATAGAAATCTGCTGCTGGAACATATACTTAAATGTATAAATTAGCTGTAAAATTAGTTACTTTCCATATATGAACTATCACACCTACTTATGCTATCAATTAGGCTGCCTAAATCAAATTAGGGCAATGAGCAGGAAAATAAATACTATTTACTTTGTGCTATAGCTTGATACAGTGCAACTGTTTTCCTATTTTTAATTCCCCCGTTACTCATCTACTTTAAGGAAAACAGTATGATTTTGCATGCACAGCATAAAGCAATAAAAACATACACATCCTTAACTTATTACATTCCCATTCACACAAAAACCCCCAAAGAATCCAAAAGAAACCCCTCATTAAAGGAATATTACGGTTGAAAAGCCAAGTGTCGACACTTTAGGATAATCCAAAGGTAAGATTTTTCAGACAAACTTGTTTTGACTTGTAGAGGGTATGATTTACAATCTAGCCTTTAACTGTGTGACGATATTGTTTTGCTCAGAGGACCACTGCCTTGTGCAGTGCATAGGACAGACACTGTTCACTGAATGTGCAGCTTTTCAGTTTATTTTTAATCTCTTTGTTCAACATATGTCCTCAGGCTTTGTTTAAAGCTATTTAAATCCTGCTTGTAATGTGGAATTATTAACGTCATAGCAGGCTTTTCTACAGCATTCATTGATACAGTACCTTGAGCATATGATGAACGCTTATGAATTACTTTCATGAGATGTAGCTAATATCACCATTTTACTGATTGGGAAATGAGACGCAGAGAGATTAAGGTTAAATGCATCTATTCATTTTGATTGCCAGCCTTAAGATGACTGGGGTTTGCCTTGGTGAAATAGTTAGCATTATGCAGCACTTTGTATGTTCGAAGCATAGCTCCCTTTGACTTCAGACGCAGCTGTGAATACTAACTACTTCTACAAATCAGACCCCAGGCTCTCAAACTGAACATCAAGCATAAAAAGACTACTCGGTGGCCACCTGTGTTCAAGTAATCTGCTTGACATCATATAGGAGTGCTCTGGTGCTAGCAGACACAGGATCAATCATTTTCAGAGCAGTATTCACTGCAGCAGTCCTCATCCTCTGCCTGCCTTGACCTTGTCCCACTCTTTTTTTTCCTCCTCTCCTAGATCTAGTCTCAGCTGCAAGATCTTTGTCCAAATCTGTTTCCTTCCATGACCTCATCCAGTCTAGGTCCAGCTCTTGCTCGGACTGAATCCCCCTCCCTGCCGGAATGGTTCCAGCAAGAAGGATATTGCGAGCACAGAGGCGCTTCCCCAGGGCTGGAAGAGGATGCTCAGCACAATCGAAGGAGCGGAGAACAGAGCTGCCGAAGATTTCAAAGTGGGTCCATATTGGTGCTGTGCTAGAGATTCCTGAGCTGATTCGTAATTCCGAAGGATGGATTCAGAAACAAGTTCAATGAGCGAGATAAAGAGCGTGTGGAGGTTGTGTGTCTGGCAGTACTCGGCAGAGATACTCATTTGGCCACGTCAGCGTGGGTTACCCACCGGCTAGTCAGTTCTGCTGCTTGGTCAGCCCGGTTGTAACATCTTGCCAACTGGGGTGCGCACTCGTGATTCTGAGCCTACATGGCTACTATCTTGTTTGGGAATGTCTACACCAGGCTGCTGAGGTGCTGCAGCTCTTTTTTTACTGAGCACACATAATCTGAGGTTATGCAGAGATCTCCAGTCTTCCATGGGAATAGCAAAAACCACACGCCTAAAAAACAAACGCCAATGCTCCAAGGAACAGAGGCACTATGATTTCCCATTTTTGCAGTGGTAGGATTTTGTTTCTAACATAGGCAAAACATCTTTCCCTTATTCTTAGAAACATCTGAACATTATTTGTTGAAATTTTCTAAATAAATTCTCTAAATAAATTCTCATTAAGCAAAATTCCCCGGCTGGGGATATTTCAGAATAGGCAGCTTGCAAAGGTATAAACAACTAGAAAGGGATAAGATACAGCCTGGGCCCTGATTTTCATAAGAGAGTAAGGATAGAGGAAATTTAGATGCAAGGCTTCACTGAGTAAAGGTGAACACTGGTATAACAGAATAACGTAATGTAATGTCATCTGAGAAGCACCTGTGAAAGATCGCAGCTTTAGATTCCTCCAACGCTCACTCTGATTCAGAAAGGGATGAGAGCATAACAGAGTAATTGATGGCAACTGTGCAGGCTTTATTTTGCTTTATTCAGCAACAGTTGATAATTTGATGGAGATCAAATAAGGGTGCACCATACCCTTTTCGTTTCATGCATATAGAATGCTTGCAAGTTTCATCTGCCTTGACTGAACTGGAATTGCAGCTCTGTGCCGCCTGGTTGTGTTAACTTCTGTCCTTTGTGGAAGGTTCAGGAATATATCCCTGGGAAAAATATGACAGTAAATATCTGAAGACAGGGAAATGAGCTTGTGTGCCAGATGGATACAACTTAGTGACACTCTGAGGGAGCAGGTTCACTTCAGAAGAGGTATTTATAATTTGTAATTGAAATGGTATTTGAAATTACATGAGCATGTCTTATCGACATCACTTGGAGAGTAATAGGATTTATCAAGAGGTATTCATATTAATCCCTTGGCATTGCTGGCTATCTCCAGCAAAGTGCTACTCACAGTGCTATCCTAACTCCTGATACCACTGTTTTTATTTGTTTGCTTAATTTTCTCAGAAAATGGGTATCAAGAGAATTCAACCAGGACACTTTCCTTTTTAATCAGCATGCATATCATTCAGAAGAGGCAACTGAAGCTAGAGGTGCAAGAGGATATTGTATAATGCATAGTCCTGATGATCCATCTTTTCCTCTCATAAATAGCCACTCAGAACCCCCCAGCTGAGTTCCCTTTGACTTTGTGTCCTCTTTGTATTGATTTTCCAATAGCAGTCTAATTCCTGCATTTGTCTGCAGAAGCTACTAATAGAAAGGCAGAAGTTGCGATGTGTAAACATGAGTTTTCACACAGCAGACCCATTAAAAGCTACATTTGTTTAGACAGTTAACAGAATAGCACCATATGATGTACTGGACAGATTTAGACATGTAAGGATGGAGACAGTCACATGGGGAAAATACAGTACTGGTGCTAATTAGGCACTAATTAAAGTAGATAGGCACTTACGTCTAAATCCAGGAAACGCAAAAATATGTTAGAAACGTGCAGCTTCCTGCAAAATAGCTGGTGCATTCATGCAACCCCATGCAGAGCTATGCCATTGTAATACCAGGGAACCGCAGAACCGGGTTAGCGCAGGGCTCCCAGCAGGATTAGCCAGGGTGGGCAGAGAGCCATCCTGGCACTCATTTACCTCGGCCAGCCCCAGAGCCGTTTTACAGCTCCCCATAGTGCACTGCATTCTGTAGCGTAGGGGAAAAACTCCAGGGAGAAGTAAGCGAACGCACCAAGAGGTGCATTGGTGTTGCAGCTGGGAATGTCACAGGAGGATGAAACAGACTGTCAGACAAAACCATCTAGTCTAGCCTGTAAGAAACCTCAATCCACAGCTCTGAAACCACTCCTAAAATTAATATTCTAACTCCTAATAATCGACTAATAGTAACGCCGCCACTGCTGTCTTGTCAAATAAGGCAGACCTACAACCAAGGTCTCTCTTTCCCACAGGTGAGGGCTCCAACCAGTGGGAGAAGACTCTCCAACATGTTTGGTTTTTGGTTTTGGGGTCGGTGGGTTTTGGGGGGG
>NW_009200445.1:0-23566 GCF_000690835.1 Fulmarus glacialis
AGCCTTCCTGGACCTCTTTGCCCTTCAGGGCCAGAAGCAGTGGAGGTGGTCTAGACTTTGAGCCAGACCTGAAGCAGGGAAACATTTTAATGTCTCATGGTTTAGATTCAGATTTTTGAGAATCTGGATGTCAATTCTTTGTCAATATTCATTTCTACTGAATTCATAGAATCATAGAATGGTTTTGGTTGGAAGGGACCTTTAAAGGTCATCTATTCCTGTAAAATATATACTTCTCTTCCAATAGAATGGGATACATATGCTCATTTTATTTGTACATGAGACTGAGATTCAGAGTTTAAAACGGTATGTCTCAAAAATGTCATTAATTCAAGATGCTCAGTTTGTGAAGACTTGAGAATGACTTAATGAAGTAATTAGAATTTTAGACAACTTTGTACATGTAAGGGAGAGTTCCCACTGACAACAGAGGCAGCTGGTCAGCACTTCTGGAAGGCAGATAGCAGGTGTGGAGAGCTGGGTAACCAAGAAATGAAGAGCTTAGTATTAGTGAAAACTTTGGGTAAGAGACCTACCATTACATAAAAATAATGTGGAATCAACAGGAACAGAATCCTTGACAGTCTACTGTTTTGTCCATAAAAAATATCTTTTCTCTTTGCACAGTTCCCTTCTGGGGTCTGGGGTCATTCTTCAGTGAGTAGAAAAGTTGGCAGAAAATGCAGTTTTAGAGTGAAGAGAGTAAGAAGAGATTAAGAGAGAGGATCATAAGAGGACATGAAACAGAATACGCCTTCACAGAATAATAGTGTATACAGCATCAGATGAAAGAAAAGAGGCTTTCAAATATAAGCACTTTGACCCTTCATTTAAAATAACTGTTGGCTTTTGAAATTCTCCTATATAGAGGAAAAAATTAAATATATTTGGTATGCTGATATGAAATACCTTTTTTGGTTTGTTTTGCTTTTTGCCAGACTGGAATAATAATAATAATTGATTTTTTCAAAATTTTTCTATTTACCCTCTGAAGCAATAGGGGGAAAAAACAGTATTGCCAAAGCTATATTCACTGCTTTACTCATCACCTCCTTTCCAGTGTCTGCAACAAATTAGGTAGGAGCTAGAGACATCAAGCTTTTTAACCATAAACTTTTGGTTCATCTCCAAAAAAGTTCTGTACTATACTCCCACAACATAAGGATTTATGTGGATAATATAGCATATGATTAAATAATCACAGACAGTATTATAATGCAAATAACAGAAAGACACAAATGGGAGGTGGTTAATCATAATCACAGAATCTCAGACTGGTGCTAAGATCTTGATTGTTAGCACAGCCAAGAATGAGAAACATATCTTCTCAGACAGCAGTATTATAGCACCACGGTCATTTCAAAGACAGAGAGGGTATGACAAAGTGGTATGCATTTGTGAATATTTGTCATCAGTTTTTTTAAAAAGCATCCTTGCAAAGACATCCTTAAAACAAACTAGATCACATTCATTTGGTCAGTCTCTTGATCTGTGTATGTATAGGTACAAGAATGTGTAATATTCACAGCTATGCAGCTTGCCCAAAAGATGTCTTTTCATAACAGTAGTAACTACTGCTACTTTTCTGCTAAAAACTTCTCAAGCAGACTGAAGTCAGGTAAACTTTGGGTAAAATATATGTCTCTGGAACTACCACTGAAATGGCACTTTGTCTGAAGGGTGCATAGTGTTGTGATGCTATGCCAAAGACATAAGAGCTTTCATCAGTTTACATTTGCAGATATAACGCAGCATAGAAAAAATAACCTGTTTAGAACAGGAACTGGCCTGAGATACCTTGTAGAATTTTATGTAAATGGTTTTTATTTTAGTTTCCCCCCTCCACCCGAGGAACAGGAACACCAAAACCTGATACAAACCCTTATTACCTAAATCTAACCCCATATATGTATATCTTCAATTAAAACTAAGCAAACCACACTAAGGAAATCCAGAAGGATCCCAAGAGTCAATTAATCAAATTACCAGTTGCGTAATAGTTATCATTCCTCATGCCCTCCCTTCTGCTTTTCCCCGCTGCTGTAAAGTGCGTAGTCAGCCACTGCACTGACTTTCAGTAGGGCGATATCTCATTTCCTGACTGCCGCAGCGCCCAGCAGTGAGGGCAGAGCCACCTCCCTTCAGACAGAGGGTCCTTTCTCTTGCAAGCTGGGCACAAGGGGTGGCAGGACATCGCTGCCCGCCCACCCACCCCACCCCTTCCCTGCAAACATGGAGAGACAGGCCAAAAGTGGGCTTCACAGCCCTCACTGATGCTCCATTGTCCTGCCTGGCTGGAGCAGCCTTCCCATACCTTGGGCCAGACCCTCTATGTATCTACGCTGTACGGAAATCGATATGGGTCCAGGGTCTGTTTCCTCAGTACCTACATCTGATTGATCAGACTAACATAAGATAAACTTTTAGCCTGTGTAACAGTTCGATGTAACCAGTCCAAAACAGAGCTTTCCCAAAATACACTTCTCCACAGAAATTAACCAGAGGACCTTTGTGGCTCTGCCCACATTGCAATGCCTAGAGTAGGAACTCACTTCATTTTACATTTCTGGCCTAGAGAAAGAGGAAGAGCACTCACAGAATAATAGATCTTTAATTTAACAGGCATAGTGAGGGTGTAAGTTTAAGTCTTCTTGTATACCCTGGTAGGGAAGCAAATTTTGGTCCTACTCTGTCACAGATGTATCTGTTCATAAAAGCTTGTGTCATGTTATGTAAAATACAAATACTTTGAGCTTTGCACTCCACTTAAGAAATGCAATGTATTCCAAAAGTCTAAGGTTACATACATCTTTTCGAGCCTGACATATTCATCTACTCATTAAAGTGGAGATTGAGAAAGGACTTGTGTGTATATGCATGTGTGTAGACAGAAATATATCACAGATTTTAAGAAGTGTTATTTGAAACAGGACTGGGCAACTTTGCAAAACACAACTACTGTTAATAACCCTGTACTAGAAAGGTTAAGAAGGAAAATTAAACATAGCAGTCATTGTATTTGTGTATTTTCTATTTTCTGCTATATCCTGCATGGTTCAAAAATTACCAGATTGTGACTGCAGCTTGTAGACACACCATTCTGTTCCATTGAAAACTGCTCTGTCAGGCACTTCCTAAGCCCCTTCGAAAATTTTCTTTCTTGAAATATCTTGCAAGGACAAAATGCGCATGGGAAGAAGAATAAGCTACCCACCCTGTACCAGTAATCTAACTTGTAACAGCATAGCAGAGTGTCAGGTGGAAAAACAAATACAAGTTTCAAACACATGAAAGCTTATTAAACAAAATTAAGGCTCTCATACACAAATACGAACTCATTTGGAATTATATAAGTGGCAGCGTCATCAGTCCAGTTTGGATTATGGTGCTAATAACATTGATAACTTGCCTTACCTGCTCCCAGACTGCTCCTCTGCTGAAGAGTATTACCCAGAATCTCTGGAGATGTCTGACAAATGTTTTATTTACATGTTGATGTGTCAGCTCCTGCCTCTCTCACACCTCGCCATGAAAATAAAACATTTATCAAACTCACAGAGGGGTTTGAATAGCATTTGTTTTCTAAGAAATTGTGTGCTGTAGGTAAGTAGTGCTTATTGAACTTTTGCCTGGTGTGTATTGTACATCTTGCAGTACAGAATTATCTTTCTGGATCCGCGTGCCAGCTGTGATTGCCAATATTTTGCTTTTTCATGTGTGCTGCTATCCATGGGTCAGACTCTTTCACACTAAGACTATTTTACACCATTCAGGTAAAGTGGTGAAACAACAAGTGGAGGAGGGCATACTGCACCCTTTATACTGTCAGACTGATGTAATGATAGCTTTGTACAAGTAAGAAAAGTTTTACTAACATTATCAGTGACCTCAGTGAATGGACTGGAAACTCCCCCTTCCTCCTAAAAACACGTACCTTGAAATCTCTGAGAGTTTTGCAATTTGGACATCCTATGCTGTGCTAGGTCCTGTTCTCACCCTCTAAAACCAAACAAGATTTCTAAGGACTGTAGCAGAGCCGGGTGGGATATTGGAATCACAATCAGAATAGGTAGATTTCACTGGATAATTTTTCTTTTTTGTGTCAACTATTCAACAGAAACTCCCTGGAAAGTCAGGGCTCCCAGTGCCCTGGTCTGCCTGACCTGCTCCAGCCAGCACTGATGGCAGATGGAGAATTGAGTGTTCAGCAATCCATAGACAAATGGAATTTGTCTAGACCTTGTCAAAACATCCAGCTGAAATATCAGAGAACATCTGCAAGAAGAGCAGTGCTGCTCAGCATTTCTCGGCGTAGAAGGAGGGTGGCACTGAGGTCTGTTTTATTTACTTTATATGAATAACTATTTAATTTTTTAAATTTTTTTTACATCATTATCTCATTCTAGGGTAATTTGAACTTTTGCCAATCTACATGAGTAAAATACAGCCATTTGTTAAGCCCAGGGCTCCACATAAAAATGAAAGTACTTTTTTTTTAAGAAGAAAAAAATTAATCCCCATAAGTAATAGAAGACTGAACAGCAAATCGTGGTATTGTTTGTGGCAAATAAGTCTGTAACAAGAGCTAAATTATAACTATAAGTGGGTCAAAAAACCAACCCAGAGTTGATCAGGACACAGTTAAGAGAGTGTGCCAACCAGAAGAAATTACATGATCCCAACTAAAGCATACAGAATGTGGACTATGGACAAACTATATGCACATCTTAAAGAAACCAAAATACTGAGAGAGGAGGGACCTGACTGGCATTTAGAAACAGAAGAAAGAACAGCGTTACTTTACATCATCATGCGAAGATCTGCGGAGGGTGCACAACATGGATAAGATGACAACAGCATGTTGCGCCAAACAGATTTCTTTAAAGACTCCATGGCTGGTGTTGCAACTGATAAGAGTAATCCCTCTACAGATGGATAAGTCTTGCATTGTTCAACAATACTCAGCTCAAAACATAGAATGCACAAAGCCATGTATTCACAGTTTTACAGGCATTAGCACAAAGAGAAAAAAAATTAGAAAATACAAAGTTAATTGATAGACCCGAAGGTTTATGATTGTAACCTTATCCCAATAGGGGAGTGTGTGAACTGAATGCATGAAAACAAAAAAATAAATGGGAAATGACAAAATACATAATAGCACCAATGAGAAATGTATCTATTATATGGATGAAAGCTCATCAAGCCATTGCTCTCCCTCAAGAAAAGGCGGTCACTGGAAGGCCGAGGCTTAAAATAGATAAGGAAGAATCTGAGGCCATCTTCTTCCTAATGGTGAAGGAATTCTCAAAAGAGCATAAAAAGAGAGCTGAAAGATCATCACCACAATTTACATTCAAATAATATCCTGTACCTTAAAATAAAGGTTAAAGGAAGAGTTCATTGTTTAGAAAATTGTTGGTTAAGTAGAAGAGCTGATAAAGCAGGCATCTTCACTGTTACTTGCAACAGGAGGTAAAAGTTTTTCCGTTTGCATCACTTTGGAAAAATTTAACATAAATGTGAAACAGGATTATTTTCCACTCTTTGTCATGTGAGAAATTGATCAGATTTCTCAAGTAAAGATGCCTCAGCTAGATCCAGGCAAGTATTCTCAAAACCAGGAAACAGTTTAAACTGTTTTCTCTTCTGCCTTTTAGGCTGTATTTCACATATCTCACTGAAGGACACATTTATGATGCCATGGGACTAACCCTGCACCTGCAATGCCAGTTTCTTTGAGATTCACGAGGACAACTAACAGACTGATAACCTGTTCACAGTGGCCCTCTTTTCCTCAAGAAAAGAACTCTTGGCTGGATTAATTTTGCAGGACCCAGCAGATGTTAGAGGATAGGAAAATCTTGTGTCACAGGAAGGACACACCTCTCCAGTCTTGGAACTGCAGAGGGTTAACAGGTGCCCAAGAGGAAAGGCATTAGCATCCCATCCCGGAGAACAATATTGCTTGCATATTAGGTCCAGTAATGTGACGGGTAGACACTACAGTATATTGGCACTGGCACGGGCCTTTGCTTGCTTCTGGAATACATGATCTGCCCAGCCAGAAGGTCAATCAAAGGTTAGACATACCTATTTGGGGGGAAACAACAAAACAGAAACAGAAGGAAAATATTTGGGAAGAAAAAGGGCACAAAAAAGAAAGGATCTGAATAGTTCTAGAAAGACTTTCTGGGTAAAAATAAGTAAAATGTAAACCCCATGTAATGAAAATGCCATATGAGGTTCTCTTTGCGGAGAAAAAGTAAAAGTATCTGCTTCATATACTTGGACAGAAGTACCCAAACATCGTTTGAGCTCTGTAAGTGTGTCTACCATGGCTGTCTAAACAAACAACACAAGAAGCAAAGGCATGCAACTGAAATGGGATTATTCAGTTTAGTAAAGAATATGAGAACTAGTCCAAGGTTTACATAGCAATTGTGCAATCTTTAGGTACTCTAAAGAAAGAACAAAGTTGTTCACAAGTATTTAAAGGAATCAAAACAAAGCAATTTCTATCAGTGCAAAAATGTCATTTTCCTCTGTTTCTCTCCAGTGTGCTGTACATTACAGCTTTTAGTTTTCCTGTGTTCAGCTCCTCATGTAATAAGAGAGTGAAGAAGGAAAGTGTCTCATACATAGCATCAAGTAAGAGAATAGATGCCGTCAGAGGACAAAAGCAGCAAAAGCAGTCACTTAAAAGAAGCTGACTTTACCATCAAAAGAGATGGTTTTTACATGCAGTCGGTCTTCAGGACCAGCATTTTTATGCACTGCCAAGACCTCTGACTCACGAGTAGGAGAAAATCAAGCTGAGGACACTAAAGCGCCTAAGGGACAGAGACCACAATATATGAGGGGAGGCTGACAGAGAAAAGAAAACTAAGGAAAAGTCTAATTGCTATTTTCTACAATGTAGAAGGAAACTATAGAGAAGATGAAGCCAGACTCGTCTCAGAGGTGCACAGCAAAAGGACACAAGTTACAGCAAGGTAAACTCAGCCTTGCTGTGAGGAAAGCTTTCTCCTCAAAGAGCATGGTTATGCCCTGGAATAGGTTTCCATCCCTGGATATTTTCAAAATTCAGATGGACAAAGCCCAGAACAACCTTATCTAAACTTTTAAATTATCCTTGCTTTGAGCAGGAGGCTGGACTAGATGACATCTAAACATCCCTTACAATCTATTTTTCTATCATTTTTATTATTTTCAAATTTTTTCTATGATTCTATGATTGTAAGTAGAATTTAACAGGCAAGTTGAGTATTAAGAGCCAAATTTTGGAATGTAAGTACAACCAAGTGAAAGCGAACCCCAGTATTTACAAATTATTGAAGAGAGTTGCAGACTAACAATATTTCATTTTATGAATCTCATTTCACGTTCATCTTGTAATAAAAAGCTTGTAATAAAAACCAAATATACCAACACCTGAATTATGCAACTACAATTTCAGGAACAACTTTAGACAAATCTTAACTTTGTAAATTTTGCAATGTTCTGTAGATCTTAATGTTGCTGTTGCAATAAAAACAGCATATAATAATGAGCCACAAATGACTACTCCTCATCTGTCAAGAGAGTACCTGGGATTCCTCATACTTTTGAAGGATTATTCTTTTACTAACTGTGCTATCGCATAAAGCTCCCCGAATACAATGAGAGATTGATTGTGAGCATAATCTTTATTCATGATGAAATATTCCATTATGATTGCAGGGGTGATTTCTATCACTTGCTCTTAATTTTGCATATGAATCCATAGGTGGAATTCTTAAACTTCAGAGGATGATGATGCTAAGAGATGGTTGCATATGCTTTAATATGGTTATACTGTTGCCACAGGACTTTCAACAGTCTCCTCTACTCTTCTGTGTAACAGATATACCCCTGTTGATTTTAATTCTGTGTTTCTGTACACTGCACTATTAACTTGCTCCAGGTTAGCTGACAATGTTCTTACATGCTTTGGCTTGGGCATGGACTTTGCTCCACTGAGGACAGAAGGCTGAGCAGTGAGACTGTGCAGACTGGCATTTTTTACATCTGTTGCAGGACTGAACTTTCCAGACAGAAGGAATTTCAGTGCAGTCCTGTTATATAGAGTCACTGTCTTTCTAGCACTAGCCACCAGCAAACATCTGTGAATTATAACAGCCACATAATAGAGGCAGCATGCTTCTATCTCCACACAAACACAGATGCTGGGACCAGCTCTTTACTGCACAAAATTATCTGTAGCAGAATGGTGAATGGGGCTTAACTAGTGCCTACCACATAAATACTTAACCTTGGCTTTTATGTAAAAAAAAAAGCTCTGTTTATTTAGTGCCCACAAGCATAACCTGCCCCTTCTGCTGCAGGGAAAATATATGTACAATTTTTTTTTCTCTGAGGGTACAAAATTCTCCATTTATGCTAGATGGCAGCCAGGAAAGTGTTAACAAAGCAAAAGCTGATTCTTATGAAAACACAGGGTAACATGAAGGAACAAGGGTCCTTGAGGACTGCTAACCCCTGCTGGCAGGACAGTGATCTTGGCAATGCCACCAATTCCTCCCATGCATTTCCTTGTCCCCATGAAAGAGTTGGATGTTGCAGAGATGTTCCAACAATGCATGCAACTAACTGTGACACTCACAACTGGATAAATCATGTGTATGTAACAGATTGCAGGATACAGAGCAGCTCGCACAAGCTATATAGGATAAGGACCAACCAACCCAAAACAGCAAGAGGGATATTTAGTGGGTTTTCATAGAATCATAGAATAGTTTGGATTGGAAAGGACCTTTAAAGGTCATCTAGTCCAACCCCCCTGCAATGACCAGGGACATCTTCAACTAGATCAGGTTACTCAGAGCCCTGTCCAACCTGACCCTGAATGTTTCCAGGGATGGGGCATCTACCACCTCCCTGGACAACCTATGCCAGTGTCTCACCACACTCATTGTAAAAAATTTCTTCCTTATAGCTAGTTTGAATCTACCCTCTTTTAGTTTAAAACCATTCTCCCTTGGCCTGTTGCAACAGGCCCTGCTAAAACGTTTGTCCCCATCTTTCTTGTAAGCCCCCTTTAAGCACTGAAAGGCTGCAATAAGGTCTCCTCGAAGCCTTCTCTTCTCCAGGCTGAATAACCCCAACTCTCTCAGCCTTTCTTCATAGGAGAGGCATTCCATGCCCCTGGTCATTTTCATGGCCCTCCTCTGGACCCACTCCAACAGGTCCATCCATGTCTTTCTTGTGCTGAGGGCTCCAGAGCTGGACACAGTACTCCAGGTGGCGTCTCACTGGAGCAGAGTAGAGGGGCAGAATCACTTCCCTCCACCTGCTGGCCACGCTTCTTTTGATGCAGCCGAGCACACGGTTGGCCTTCTGGGCTGCGAGCGCACATTGTCGGCTCATGTCCAGCTTTTCCTCCACCAGTGCCCCCAAGTCCTTCTTGGCAGGGCTTTGTTTTGTTTCATTTTAGAGCACTTCACTATTGATCTCTGGGTCTCTTTTCACTCAAGACCTAAGTAAATTGTTTCAGAATATTTTAGCATTTCCTCTATCTACCTAGTCAAAACACACTGAACAAATCAATACATAAGACGCATTTATTTGCCTGTAATGTAATTATCAAAAATATGCTCTTTTTATAAAAATCACATGTTCTTTTTAACAAAAGTGTATCTCCTTCTCCTTTACCTTCACCATCTAAGCTTTTAGTTCATCTAGTTTTTGCTGTCTTAAAATCAAAAATCCCTTGTTACTAATCTTTTTAACAAAACAATTAAAGTTGAAACCTCCACATGAATTAAAGCGTCTTAGTATCAGGCCATGCTAATGCCAATAAATGAAAGAAAAAAAATCTCCTTTCACCTCAGAACCCCTGAATTAGAATATCCATGGAGAAAATAGCTCTACAACCTAAATTATGTGCCATACGGAGATGTCTGGCAATCTTCACAAAGGTACCTCAACAGGTATTAACCTACTAACTTGCTCAGGAAATTTTTCTGGCCTTTCTGCTTTCTTCTGTGTCACCTTCATAAGGCCATGCCTGCCTCTCTGAAATGAAGGTAAGGTAAAACAGTTGAGCACGCATACTAAGACCCTTGTTTGCTGAAGATGCAGGACAGTATTTAAACTGTCTCCTTCCAAAGGCAGAGAACAGATTTCAGCAATCACACCTAACGTTCAAAGTTGTTGCTCTGATACACTCCTCAGACTTACTTTCTTTTCACATTGTCTTATAACAGTGATGCAGTACTAGCCGTTTTTACACAGCGGCTGAAACTTTGCAATGTGTTTCTATCTTCCATTTGCACGGGAAAGCACACAGGGCTGGTTCTCTGTGGAAGATGCATCTGAGGTTGTTTGTACTGGTTCAACAAAGCACAGCAGAGAAACAGCAACCACTTTTTCATATTTGTGACAACACTTGGACTTTTCAAGGTCATAGGCCTTTTTTCTCCACCTTTCAAAAAAAAGCCTCAATAATAGAGATACTTCAATAACTTTGGGATAAGTGAAACACAAGTAAGGACATGAATGAAATAAAAGCCTTCTCTCACAGGTCCATTCATTTGTCTCCATACAGTGTCCCCAAGAGCATGCTTCAAAATCACCCTACCAGGAAAACAGAACTTTTTGACTAAGGCAAATGTTGATCAAAGCCATAACCATAATCATAATAGCCACACTAAAACTAATAAAAGATTATTTAAATTCTGAATCCCTGAAGCAACTCAGAGTTTTAGCCTGTGCGGCTATCATGGATTAAAAATGCAAAATTGCCAGCATTCTTAATCACTGGCAACTACAAGAGTACTGAAGCACGAAGTGGCAATTAAACTTTCTTTATGAGTGGCATATGGTCATGCCACTCTAAAAAGACAAAAGTTAAATAATGGTGGACTGAGAGAACACTGGGAAGATGCATAAGAAACCATTAGTAACCAACTGTGGATATAATCCAAAGTTTTTGTTTTAAGGGAGAAAATATTTCATTGCTGTTGTCAATTTGAGACAGATGTTTGCTGATACAGTGGACAACGCAAGTAACAAAATTCAGTTTTGCACTGAAGTAGAGCATCTCCAAGGAACAGGTAAGCACACTCATGACACTTTATCACGACAGCCAGCAGACAAACTTTCAGCAGTTGCACACCGCTTGTCGCCATTGACAGATCCATAAGAAGATGATCTATATAGCTGCTATATCTGCTGAAGGAAGTGTCAGGTGGAAAGAACAACACTGACACTGCAAAGACGGAAAATAAGAAAAATAAAGTGTTAGTAAAAAAAATTGCTCTGAGGTTGGTGGGTGTATTTTGCAATTTTTATCACTTTGCTTAGTGTCAAAATTCCCCAGAGAGACTAAGGCAACAATGTAATTTCTAGGCAGTAGCCAGGTATCATGTGTAATGACACCCCATAAATTTAACAAATTGTGAGTTTCTTCCTAAGAAATGCCTCAGTATCCCTTCAAATCCTAGAACAGTGTTAGTGGTGACAGAGGACCTGTTACACTCCCTCATTTTTCCATCAGTACAAACCCCTGCCCAGCCAGGAAAGATCATTAATGCTCTTTTTTTTACTAAAAAATGGTTTCTATGAGGACTAACATAGGAGGCTAAACAATGCCCTTTCCTTCCTTAGCAAATGTTTGCTTTCACACTCCTGACCTGTTCTCTGAAAGCTGAGCTGGACTTTCCAGAGGAAGCTGCAAATGGGGCAGACCCAACAGCTCTGACACATGGTGTTCTTCAACACCATGGGGTTCCGAAGTGTGTTTCTGAAGATAAGCATGTAAAACATTTGTACATCCCCCAGAAGGATTGAGAACTGTAAGGAAGGCAGCCAATACCTGTAATTTGGACTGAAATGTCTGTCAACTCCTAATCCAAAAATAAGTAACTAACTCTCCTGGTCCTCCTGCATGAAGCGAGCAAACCCACAGAGGTACCTGTAATGAACTTAGGGACATAATTTTATGACAATGAGGAAAGAAAGGAAAAATACAGTTTATTTTTCTTCATATTTATAAAATTTACTCTCTTCTCCAATCATCTCTTCTCAATTCTTTATAGACCATATGGTGAACAGAACTATGGACCCCAGTCAGCTGAAAACTAATTTTTCTTTTTCTACATTGCTTTTAACCTAACTCAGTTGCCTGAGCACATTACCACCTGATGACACTAATGCTTGTGGAAGCATAAGGAGACAGCATGAAGATGGAAATGAGAAATGGGAGTACAAGATCATCTCTTTCAAAAGCAGCATCAATTTATAACCACTTCAGTAGATCACAAGGTCACAGCTTGAGTGCATCTAGCCACTACAACAATGTACGTGGGATTCTCTTGAATTTTCTGTCATATGCAGATCAAATTTTGATGTTTTTCCAACAGTTCTGTCTAGCCTGAATGAAAGCTATTTATCCCATTTTGTACTTATAATCGAACTATCTGGCCACAATGATACCTTCTTGCCTTTGTAATTGAACATATACACTGCAGTGAATAGCATGCTCAGTTAGATTAGACTTCTGCTTGTAAAATATCAACTATGGGATTATAGGTTTTTTGGACTTTTTTTTACAATTTAATTTGATTTGTTTATTCAGTCAATTCAAACTATTCAAATATACTTTACAGATTTTAAAAGACTAATTTTCACTCTCATAAAACAGTTTTCATTTCACATTTCCAGCAGAGTTATTCAGGTTTAGAAACAAGATAAATTATATTGTTTCAGTTCATCAATTGGATAAGCATAGCTTTAGTCAGAGGGAGGGTTTAAGTTTGAGGTTCTTCAGTTTATGACAAGGTAGAAAGACTAATTTGACTAGTGACTCTGAAAAAAACCTTCTCCATCACTTATGTTTCACTGGTGGGCTCAGGCAACCTGAAACTTCTTGGATTCTGATATTTATTGTCTGCATTCAAAGCTTAAATATGATTTTCTCTCATTAACCTTGACACAAATCCATTATGTGCACACGGACAGTTCTGAGGTTAAAAAGAGACATCTCCTTCGCTTAACTGTTATGTGGCAAGATGCTGGCAAAGTATTTTGTGAACCTGCCCATCAAGTCATATTTCTTTCTCATTTCTTCAATGCCATATAATAATAACGTTTACCAGCTTCCAGCTGTTGTGCATATGAGTACATGACCATGCTCATGCCAGTCCTTGACCAATTTCTAACAGGTTTATGAAACCTTGTTTCCCTGTTGTACCAAATAGTACTCCAGCCTACAACAATACAGAGCTTTAACGTGACCATGAGAACTTGAGAATCACCATGCAACATTCACAAGATTATGAGATTGTGACGATAGATTGTGAGAATTTTTTGACTGTGATTTTTTAGTGTTTATACTGAGAACTTCATGGGCATATCAAGCTGGTTGAATATAGATGACTGAACAGCCATTATTTTAGCAACTACTTTAAATCAATACCAGCATCAACCCTAATTGCAACAAAACCACTGGCTAGAAGATCTTTAAAGCAGGATCAATCTTTGGATTCTCACACTGGGATGTGTTACATTTGAGAACTGGAATCTCCATAGAAAGCTCCTAAGTGCATGTAAAAATCATTTAACTAGACCTGTCGTTTCATTCGTAAGGAGGGGGGATATACCAGACACTGTGTTGTCATGAGTTAGTTTCCTTTTCCCTAATGAGAAAAAATAGGAATGATCAAAGAAATATTCCCTAAAGGAGCAAGAACTTTGGGAAACACATTTCTTCAAATTCCAAACAAAAACGCTTGGACAGGATAATCTGTTATGAAATAGCATGCCGTTTCTCAAATTTCTAGATGCCAAGCCATTACCTGAACAGAGAAATCAGAAGCAAGTTTATGGCACCTCAAACCTAGTCCCAGTTTTTAAAAGGGTATGGCCAGACATATCTTCACCTTTTGAACAATGCGGAGTGCTGAGACACTTCTTGTATTCACAGCGTGTGCGGGGCTAATGCAGCTAACAGAGATGAACATACCCCAATTCCCTCTCTCATGATGAGAACAAGTCCTGCAAAGCCAGGAGCTCTAGCGTTTAATGCAAGACAAGTCACCAACTCCTGTGTGATCTAGAAAGCATGTCCTTTGGGCCTCAGTTAAAATAGAAAGCAGCTCTAAGCTGGGTAAAATACTGCTGGTGGGACAGACAGTGCCTTGCCAGAAAAACTGCAGCTACTTGGGAATGAAAACATTTCACAAGAATGTGTCCAATTTGATTATATTTTGGGGGAGAAGTGTCAAAACAAATAATTTCTGCTTGCTTGTTTCAATAACGTGGATAACACTGAAGTGTTTTGTTTAGATAGGGTGGAAACGCTATAACTTTTGTAATATTAGCATTAATACAACAATACACAGATATTAGATTAGTAATTTCTACCTTATGGGAAAAGTGTTCACGTTTTTGAACACCATGTTTTAATCCTTACTAAATTCTCCCAAAATTTTACTTTGATGCAGAATTTTAACACTCTACTGCAAATAAGCACAAATGACTTTTGAAAGATAAATTTCACAAAGCATGACAGCCATTTTCTATCTAGTTTTTGCATCAGATAGCATTCACAAATAAGCTGCTTAGTTTAAATATTTGCCACTGATACAATGCTTTGAGATCCTCAGATGCAAAATGCTGTAAAATAGCGAAGCTGATCAAATACCTATGTATTGTAAAAAATACCTAACATCTAGAACAGTTGCATCCCACCAGAATTGCTCTGCAGGCATTATCTGCAATAATAAAATCCTATTTTTTTCCATAACTATGTTATCCCCGACATCTGGATCACTCTTGCAGATGACAGCTGTCTGAAGAAGTAGCTTTACTTTGAACAGCCTCCTATGGTGCTTAGCACCATTAGTTTGGGAAAAAAAAATTCCTCCCTTTGGCAATCAGTACGCTTTGTTTTATTGAATTTGTTATCTAATCACAGGCACATTCTGTGCAGTTTAGGAAGGAGAAAAGGTTTTACTACCTGCCAAAGAATGACTTTCTATTCTCACTTCATCTTTATTACTATCCTCAGGCATAAAGATGGGAAGAAGCGGGGGGAAGGGGGGGGGGAGGGAAACAGGCAGGGTTCAAAAAGAACCCTATTGGAAGTAACGAAAACAAATGATTACGTGATAGTCCTCGAATATCAATTTCATTTTTATTCAATAAGACATTTATCTATATTAGTTAATAAATTATTAAAAATCCATCTGCCGAGATTGGGAAATAAAAGACTACATACCAACGCCATGGTAATTAGTTTCCAATTGCTATGTGTTAGTAATCAATTAGTATTTAATCTAAAATAATTGTTCTAGTGAAGTCTGGGCTTTTATTGGGTTGTAAATAAATAACATTTAAATATCAATTACATGAATTAATCTTTCCCCCAGCATTTCACTGATTCTGGATAACTCTGATTTTGACTAATTCCTTTAGGAATCTATGCAGCAATAGGATTTTATTCATTATTGTCTGCTTTGAAATCCTTTCCTTAATTCCATTCGTTTATGCTCAATGAACTGTAGATAGTGACTTCATTTAGGGGTGCTACTTTAAAGGTACTTTACAATTCTTGCGTCCCTTGAGATCTCTCTTTTAAAGAATAAATAAACTTTGTTTCTTCAGTCTTTCCATGTCCTACCTGTTTATCTCTTTCTATTTTCTTGACTTTATGTTGTTTCCTCTATGCCCTTTCTGGTGTCAGTCCTACATCAGGTACAGTACTCCAGACGTGTACAAACTAGAACTTTATAGTTCTTCTATTCATACTTGACCTACCAACAATTAACATTAAGCTACACTTCCCTTTCAATAAAGCAGATATGTGAGGGAATGGTTTGTGCATGAAGAACCTGAAGTTTAGATTTGGTGCACTGCTATAACACAAGCAACACAAGCAGGACAGATTTGAAGGAACTCAAAACAGGCAGACAAAAGACCTTTTATCAACTATTTCATGCTCCTCTTTATATCTTACAGAAATGGAAAATACTTTCTTTCCTTAGGAGGATTAGTGGATAATCAGGTCCTATTAAAAAGTGCATGTGAAGTTAGGCAGCCTTCTGGTGCATTACTAGCTGACTGTAATTCCTGCATCTTTTAACTTTCACACTCTAAAGCAAAATGAATTATTAAAAAGATGACCTGTATTGTTAGTCTCAAAGAAATGACTGTGTAATTCATTCAAAAGATATTATTTTGAATACTCCCCTCAAAATTTTATCAAAATAAAATTCAACAGAATTAACTCCCACAGATATCAAATGTTTGGAGGCAGGAATCCTGTAGTGATTTAAAATACTGCTTGACAACTCTCCTTTTCTAAATGGAAAAAAAAGAAACACTTTGATTGTGGCTGTGCCTGAACGCAAGGGTGCCAGAGATCCACCAGACTCTATGAAGTGTACTTCCTACTTGTTTCCCTGGAGCAGCCAGTTCAGAAAGAGGCTCAAATCTTCTGGAGCTAAGCAATGTATTTCAGCTTATCCAGCCTCGTGCTCCACACTATCAGTGAAGCTAATGCAGTAATGTTTTATCTGTAAAGACACTACCATTTCAACTCCACCACTGGCATTGGTAGAACTAAACGTGAGGATAGATATTAACTTCTGAAGTATCCTATCTTCAAAAATCTTTTGCAGAGCAGGTTTCAAGCTTTCTGCTTTATAGACAGACAAGTATAACTGCTTCACATCAACTCTTCAGCCATTGCATCACAAACAGAGCTGAAGAAGTCAGGGTGGGAATTTTAGCTAACCTGATCTACTACAGTCAAGTCCAATACTGAGATATATTTCAATCTTCTTTCACTAGGACAATAGAAAAACATAAAACATGATGCAAGGGGTTCCAGGAAAAAATGCATAGAAAGAGAATGGCTTCATTCTTATTCTCGGTGGCTGGAAGCAACTAGTTTATCAAGGTAGAATTTTAAAATAGTAGGGACAGAGGAAAAAGAAGTAAGCACTAAGGAAAGATAGAATCATGACAGGACAAATACACTAGAACTTATCTAAGAGGGTTCCAGCAAACCTTCTTCATTTGTTTCATGGTTCGTTATTTAGGCTGGTTGGTAGGTTTCACGCTGCTCAGCATCATTTAAAAGCAATGTTTGGATGTGGATAAAGGTTTAATTTATACGTTTATTTCCTCTGGCTACCCAGGCAAACAGGATGCTTCACATAACACGATTACTGAATTTGCATGGATCTGATGGCTTCAATATACAATACTGCATAATGTTAACCCATTTTCCAACAAAATCTGGCTGTAATAAGCTCTGCTGAACTAGCTGAATGCATTGCAAGAGTAAAGGAGTTGACAGCTCTGCTGTAGCATGGTACTGCCCTGCAATGTTTTGTATATGCCATAAGAGGGGAAAATGTACTTTGTAATTTTCTCCCTAAAAAGTCAAAATCCTAAAAGGATTCTGGAGAAGGTGAAGGGTTCCTTCCTTTAAAGAAATATTTGTAGAACAAAACAGTCTTTCCTGATACAAAGTGAGCTCAAACGAAAGTTTAACCATCTTCCTCTCCATCTATGCAAATTTTAGGATGTCCATTAGGATTTAAGCTTTTGCTGATATTCTTTCAGTGGCAGCAATGAATTTGTTTTTTCCTCCAGAAGATGCCAAGGATCTTAATGTCTTTGAGAACATCCTTCATGTGTCTTATATACTTGAAAATGGTCAAAAGGATTCAAAGGTTATTAAATGGGACATGGAAAAACTAGACAGGCAAAAAACTTTTGCCCAGAGTTCATTTCCTCAGCAGTCCAGGGTACAGAAGAACAGGCTAGAGGCATGTTCATGTTCTGCTGCACCCAGATGAACAGGTCAGGCCATGCGGCACGGGAGCCAGAGACAAACCAGCTCAGCTCTGAGAATCCCATAACTGCATTAGCATGGCATGGGACCTGAGCTAGTATAGTCCATTTCAGTAGAGCTGGACATCATGATACAGCACCCTAATGATGTGACAGTACAGTGTCTGGACTAGGCTTTTAGCTTCTGACCGAGCCTTGCAAAGCAGTGGCACAAATCTGTTTTCTCACCTGCTGGCTCTGTCTGGTGGAACAACACTGTATTGATGGCTACCTGATATAAGTCTGTGACAAAAAAAAGAGACAGTATTTTATAGGCAGAAAGATCTTTGTTCAGAAGGACCACCTTTCACTGAGGCAAGAAGAATTTCTTTTTGTCTGACAGATTTTGGCAACGGATTCTCAACACCAGGCAGTGGTAGGTGTGAATTGAGCTCCTGATGAATGGGATAGTTCAATGAAGTCATCACTCCTGAGTGTTTAGACAAGCAACGAGACATTTCAGTGGATTAAAGGGAACGAAAGATACTCCGAATAAAACATCGTAATGACACTACGCTTTGCTCTCCTATGAAGAGCAAAGTATGCTTTCATCCCAACTGGATATCGAAACAGACATGAGAAGGAAATGGTTTCTAAATGTCACCAAATTTATGACCACATTTTCTAGATTAAAAAAAAAAAATTGGTCTAAGGGGATACCTAGTGATGCACAGAAAGTTTATTAGGATATTCAAAATCATGTAAGAAACCAATAGAAACATTTTCAGGAAAATCACGGGGAAACTGATTACTCCTCCTGTGTTTTAAACTATCAAAGAAAAGCCATCAGACTGCAGCTAAAGTGAAGGAAATCTAGAACCATGCAAAGGAAGTATTTCTTTACAAGTCACAATTACCTATCCAGTCTATTGGTAGAAATGGTCACTGAGATAAAATTTGGATTGCCTGTAAAAAAGGGCTGGATGTAGGTTATAAATATTAATTGTATTTGTGAGTATTGCCGCTAGCAATGATAATGAATAACCAAACTATGTACAGCAGAGATAGCATAAGCTGATCAAAACGTGTCATGCTTAACTGCCAATGATTTCATAAAAAGAAACTACCACATAAGCTCACCACTATTTAATTTTACTAGGCAGCTGAGGTTTTTGCATGCCAGACAAAACTAATTCATAATTTCAAAAGTAGCTCAGCAGTCTTAGGTATTCTTCATCATAAAGAAGAGTATCTTTTATCTTCAAGCAAGTCCCAGCACTGCCAATGGTTTGATGATTTTCATCGTGTAAATAAGCAGCTGACCACTTCTAAATTTATAATGGCATCAACCCACCATGCTTAAATGCAAAGATGAATTTCCTCTTAGTTTAAGAAGGTTTGCAAATGGATTTTGGTTTGGTTCTATTGTCATCATGGGCTGATCATAAAGCTCAGTTCAGGATCTGAAAAACCACATGTTTAAAGGTTTTCAGACGTGTTAACATGTGTATCATCTCTCTGTGCAACTGAGGCCGGCCCTAGCATCCAGATACCTTCTGTATTAGCATCTGCTCTGTCTGGATGCCTCAGCTTTAGCTTTTGTGATGGGCTTCTTCAGGTTTTGCCTGCTCATTCCTCCTCACCCCAGCCTTTTTTCCCTTCTCTGTTTCTTTCAGTGAGGCTCCTTCATTTGGATAATCTCATTAAGTCGGTTTCTATTTCCTTATTTTTCTACCCAAGGAGTAAAAATAAGACTGGATGTGACCTGAGTCCATCTATTTCAACATCCTAATGGTCAGAAGCTTCCAAAAGAGGTTTGAGATGCTTCTATTTTAATTAGGTGTACATGATGGTCTGCCATGGACATGTCTCTTCCAAACACCTTGTAGGTTAAAAAAAAAAAAAAAGTAAATCTTAAATTACAATATTTTTAAATGCACTTACTGCTAAGGCTTACAACCCTTTGTTATGCACCAAAGAGATTGATTTCATTTTTAGTTTCAGTAGCTTCTTAATTCTGTGTCACACAAAGAAAATATTTGTTTTTACCAAGCTGAATCCACCATATTCAGTTGCTTCTGGCTCAGCAGAAAGTAACCCTCCGTAGCAGAATATGCCACAGCCCCATAACAAACATTTGTCTCTTATATCTGTAGTTCTTTAAAATTGAGGTAGTCACGTATTCAAAGGTATTCAGAGATTTAAGTCACAAGTCAAACATCAGTCCTCAGCTGAAATGAGGATAACAGCTTCAAAATTGCTTTCAAATGTATCTAACATTTTTATGTTCTAGTTACTAGTTGCCCTAGAGGAAAAGAAAAAAAAAAAGCAAATAAAACTAACACAGTTAGTTTATTAATGTTTAATCAAGTATATCCAAGGTCAGTAAGGTGCTGTGAAAAGCAGAGCTTACTCTCTGTGAGAAAAGATGCTAAATACAGAAAATGTTTTGAGAGATCAGGTCCCTTGTTTTACATGCTGTCTTGAGTGTTTATGTCTGTGCATGCCTAGCAATGTCTCTAGTAAACAGTTATATTTGTGACCTGTAGAATAGTTAATGTTATAGAGGAGGGAAAAAAGTTACATTGACTGGCTTTTCCCCTCTCAGCTACTTTAATTGGCCTTAGCAATTGCATCCAGCATGACTGCAGAGAGCATCTCCTCATTACTGAGCAGAGCAACTCCAACAGCTCTTTCACTGCCATTATTGCTTTGCTCCTTTGATAAATTCTAGGTCAGAAGTAGACATTGCCATGCACAGAGCACAAAGCTGCTAACTTTTCTTTCATAGCCGAAATCACCAGCTGTCCATGAGGAGGGAACAACAATCCCAAGGAGATGAAAGCTGACCTGAAGTGCATTTCCTCAGCCGGCAAGATAAAAAGTGGAAGGGAGCATGACCTGATCTGTGGTTGGGTTTGCTTTGTTGTCCCACTCTGAATTATCCCAAGTCTCATTTGGCTTACATGTTTCTTTGAATGAAACTTTCTTCTGGCAGTTGCTGAGAAAACCTTTGGAGCCTGCTCAGTCTTTAGGCATGTTTGTTTCCCTTGGGGAGAGAGGAAGAAGATTTGGGAGATGGGGAAGGGAAGGATGTTTCCTCTTAAAATCACACCCCATGTAGATCAATGGATAAACACATACACAACACTCAGCCTTTGACCTACTCAATCAGAAAAACTTCAGAACAGGACTGGGCACCCAAAAGCCAGCTATCTAAAGTAAATTAAATATCTGAACCCTAGTAACGGCCTTCCCTGCCAACTGCATAGATAGGCTACATCAACAGGGTCACATCGGCGTATCCTGCTACCTCTGGCAGCAGAAAGCCCGGGGCAGGAGAAGGTTTCTTGCAGAGAGAAGCCCTGGCCCGTTTCCAGCTGGGCCGTGCAGAGCTCCGGGGCTGGCAGCCGGGACTGTGCCCCTGCGGGAGCTGTGAGGGAAAGAAGCTAATCTGGAGATCAGAGGAAAGGAGTCCCATCCAAATAACAACTGTCCCTGCTCTCAGCCTTGCAGGAGGAGCAAGCTTGACCCTTCGTGGCTACCTAAATACTGACCAGGAGGCAGCAGATTTAGTTTTGCTCACAACTCTGAGAAGCTTAGCTTGCTCTGTGTACAGCAGATAACACACCCTGCTGTGTGCATGGACCTGAATGACTTGCTGTTTCTAACGTTCGTTTTACCTGAGGTTACTTCAGGCTTTCAAAGTATCTTCCCATTTTTTGTTCACTTATAAGAGCTTTCTGCTTTTATGAAAAAGTACTATAAACATAAAATATTACCTCTTAAAGGACACAATATGATTTATCTGGGTGCCTCACCTTTTATTTCTAACATAGCTATTTCTTTTATAGCAGTTAATCTGACATTGATTTGCTTCAAAAGAGAGACAGAGGGAGAAAGAGCGAGCATAAGACTTGCTGCTGATATCACAACATGTTGCACCACTCATCCCAGCTCCACACAGTGCAAAAAGAGCAGTCTCCTGGGGGGCTCACTGCAGGCTTGCTCACTTCCCGTCCACGCAGGTGCTGCAGCCCCCACCAGCCAAGCTGCCTGACGGGTGCCAAGGGGCACAATCCACATTCGGGATTTCACTTACCACATGCTCCAGAAGGCAACTGTTGGCCTCGCCTGAGCCTGTGCCCACACATTCGCTGCATGAGCAGACTGCAAGGCTGGGCTTGCCTGGCATCGGCTCTTGCAAGACGCTATGTGGGTATCCCCGGCACTCGTTTCTCAAGTGACTGCCATACCAGTAGCCTGTCCCCGGCAAAGACAAAGTCCCATCAACCCTGCTGCTTAAGTGTCAGCATTTCCCCAGACAGCCAAGTATGGGGATTTAGTGGGATGCCTGGGTACGCAACATTTTGCCTCTTTGTTGTTAGGAAGCCAGAGCTGCAGGAAACACCGTCAGCCCTTCTTGGCCCTGGGTGGCTGAACAAAACCTGAGAAGAGTTTGGCAGACATTAATGCGCTGTCCTGACAGGACAGTGGAACGAACTTCAGAGCCAGCTTAAATCTGAGTAGAAACAAGAGACACCCCCCCGCTCCCCATTACCACCATTCAATACATCCTCCCCTCAGAACAAAAGCAAGCACAAAAGCACAGCCCAACAAGCCTGTCCATTCCCAGGCATGAGCTTGGACTGTTGGAGGAGAGCTTTGGATGATTTGGAGGAGGAATGAATACATGTTGGCTAAGATGGCATGTTTCCAGGTATACCATTGTGTTAGGAAATGGTGAATCTGCCTGAAAACATGCAAAAATGTCCTTTAGAGGGTTAAAGGAAAATGGGTCACTGCTATCATTTAAGAAATGACATTTCCATGCCTATGTCTGCAGCATGGGAAGCTGAGCTGCCAGAGCTCAGTATCTGTTCAGCAAGGTATCCTGGTCCAAACAGAGCACAGTGATAACACAGGGCTTGTGCTGCCAGGAACCAAATGGCTTTCCTAAAATTGCTGATTCCCCAAATCACTTCTGTTTCTTTCCTTCTTTCAGGAAGCATAAATGCTCCATCCTCAGCCTTTCAAGCATTTCTGTCAGCTGCTCTTTTAAATTACAGGTTGACCCTGATGAAACATGAATTCAATAAAACGTGATTTATCATGTAAATAGCTAAGAACTAGAATAATGTGCCCCAATATTAGACATTCAGAGAGCCCAGGGGTTTGTATCAATATGAAGAGGCTGAAATAGCTATTTAAAAACAATAGTTTTAGACTCTGCCAGCTTATAGCTATAAATATTTTGGATTGTATGTTTTTTGCCATATATTACATCTTGCTCAGGAAATGAAGAGGCAGGACTGAGAACAGTATTTTTTTTTTTAATTGTCTTCAACATGTGGCAACAAGTGTGAGGAGGAACCAAGTGCTTGTCAGCTGCAGTGACCATATTGCAGAGACTGGTCCATTGTCTCATCAGGTTGTTCCCCAAACAACAGAAGTGCTTCAAGAGGAACAGATCTTAGCTTCGAGAAGGGAGGCACAAAGGGTACTGAATTTGCCATTTCATAGAATCACAGAATCATAGAACCATTAAGGTTGGAAAAGACCTCTAAGATCATCAAGTCCAACCGTCAACCCAACACCACCATGCCCACTAAACCATGTCCCCTAAGCGCCACATCTACATGTCTTTTAAATACTTCCAGGGATCGTGACTCAACCACTTCCCTGGTCAGCTTGTTCCAAGGTCTGACTACATTTTCAGTAAAGAAATTTTTCCTAATGT
>NW_009200446.1:0-15033 GCF_000690835.1 Fulmarus glacialis
CCCTTACTGTCCCCCCACCCCTCCTTTACTGTCCCCCCGCCAGCTGGGGAGCGATATTTTAATTTTTTTTTTTTAAATTGCGTGAAAGTGGGATGTTTTGCTGCCATCTAGTGACTCCCGGACTCCTTTCCGCGCTGCCCGAGTGGTGGGTCTGCAAGGAGAGAAGTCAGCAAGATAGTGGGCTTTTTTTTTTTTAAGTTGCAAAGTGTTTTTTTTTTTTTTTTTTCTTTTTTGGTGCTGTATCAAATATAAATGGAAAATTGGATTATTTTTCGTCTATCGTGTTGCTTTTCTGTCTTGACACGGCCTTTGCGAAGTCTCTGAAAATACAGATACTACCAGGGGTTTTGTGGTCCCAGCGCTTAAACTTTTTGAGCCTTGCGGGTTTTACTGCTCTGATCCCGTTTCCTATTTTTCTTTGTAAATTGGAGTAGCAGCTCGTGATTTTTAGATTCTTCTGCTCTTATATCAAAATCGCGTTAGGTACAGAACTCTATGTAAAATCTTAGCTGGCTCGGTAGTAATTATGGTCTCAACGGTATGTTTATTATCACAGTTGTACGACAGCTATTTTCTTCCACATGAGTTAATAATGTATCTAAATTAGTATTAAAGACAACTGAAACTGTTTTCAAATACTTTTTCCATATCCTGCATAGTACTGCACTTCATGCTAAAGAAACTTCTGAACCAGTGGTTGGTTGTTCAAAGAAATTAATTTCAGAAATAGCGGGCTACTTTAGACTGCAGTTGGAATACTGTGAGGTGGGTGGAGTTAGACAATTTCTTCTAGTTGCTTTTTTCCACCTTTCCCTCCATTTTGGGATGACTAGAGCTAGCTGTACATCATAACTAGCAGGTGTGACTGTAGGATATGGAAATACACATGGACTGGCTTTAATCTAACAAGGTTGGGTACCAGTAGTAGTAAAAAAAGAGGCTTGTACACAAAGGAATATGTAGCATCTCTGAAGGGCTTGTGTTGCCTTGTCTCTCTTGTGTGTGTAGATTCAGGTGCAGTAATTACCCATTGTAGATAAAGCGATAAGGGAGGATTGGTCCAGGGTACACACCAACTGTCAGACTTGCTTACGCTGAAGTCTGCGCAGATAACTAAGGTTAAACAGATTTTCAGTAGAAGTGATAACTTTTTTCAGTAAGGATGCACTTGCCTTACAAAGATAATTCCTCTTTGTGTAATTCCAGTAGTTCTTAGTTTAGGCGTGGTTTTAGACAGAAACGTTTATCCAGTGTGATCTAACCTCTCTTAGTCTGCTGCGCTCATTTGTGCTTTGTTTGGCTTTTTGAATCGTTAGAAATGTTCAAATTCTTATTAATTCGAATTTTAAAATGGTGTTAGGAAAATACTCGTTAATTAAGAAACCTGCCTCCTTTGTTAGAGGTACATCTTCGGATGCTGGCACTTCTTTCAGACTGTCCTTTGAACTCCTGTGGTTTCAGGTCCTGTTGGTGTTCTCTGCTCTTCCATTTGTTTGCACCTGTTGTCACTTGTGTTCCTTGGTGATAACTGCTATTGATAATGATACCAGATTTGGGATATTGTCTTTTTGTTAAGAAGAAACAACTGATCCCTGGTTTGTTCTTGTGTATTTCGATGGGTTTTCTTCTCTAAACCCGAAAAAGTCCAAATCACTTCCTGTGGAGTCAGATATCCAGGGATTGTTCCATAGACATTTTATGCCATAAATCAGAATTGAATTATCATAGTGATTCCTGTGAAGTGTAAATTTTTGTGGTTTTGCTCTGTTTCCCACTGATAGAGAACAAAGCTCTGGGGATTGCTTTTTCTGGTGGTTTGGGCTGGAAAGGGACGATCATTTCCTGTATAATTTCTTAGTCAGACCTTAAATATGTGAAGCCTGTCTAAACTTCTAACTGCACTGCAGGCTCGAGTGCTACATTTTAACTCTAAAATGGTAGTGCTCCTCAGAGTTCTTGAAAGGTAATTGAGAGGCCTATTTGGTCCTGTGTACTTCTTTTACTTTTTGCAGGGGTAGAATCTTGATTTGACTACATATAATGCCAGACTTGCATAATAAACTCTTAAAATTAGAGAGAGTGTGAAATTAGGACGTGCCTGGCTACGCTAAAAAGTGATTGGGTAGTTTCAAGTTGAATTGAATCTTTTTTAATTTTACTTTCAATGGAAAAATTGTGTGCTTGCCCAGAGAAAAGTAGGTGATTAACTCTTTGGCTTCTCTTTAATGCTGCATTTAACAGAGCCATGCTGTAACAATAATCTGGAACATACACAATTACAATATAAAGACCAGTTTGTGTTAAAGTTCATGTTATGGGATGTGTCTGAATTAAGGAAGAAAGAACTTTTGAGTTTGTAGGTAATGTGGAATTATCTATCCTATTCCCTGATAGGAATGTAGGGATCTGTAGTTCTTTAAGTCCTTCTTCCCAGAATTGATATTTCTAGGGTATGTACTGCAAACCTTTTCAGACCTCCTAGAACACAGTGGCTTAATCCGGGTAGCAAGTCTACTGCAGCATGGAAGTCTTGTTCTTCTAGCTTGTAAAGTCCTTTGAAAAAAGAACATTTTAAATAGTAAGAATAACGATCTGTAAGTAACTGTGATGCTGAAGAACTGCCAAGTTCCTTGATTGTTAATGGTTTTCAAGCAATGTGGTCTTTCTTGGCACATAGCGACAATTACAGCATGATGGGTGGTTTTGAATTGGAAAACCTCTGTTGAATGAAATAACCAGATCATTTTGATGCTTTCCCTGTAGATGGAAGATGGTCACTCCCTTTTCGATTACAGCGTTGGACTGAACGATATCGTTCAGCTCTTGGTCAGACAAAGCCCAGCAGTGCTTCCTGCTGTTAGTAAGGAGAAGGATTCTGAACTCTCCGACACAGACTCTGGCTGTGGCTCAGGCCAAAGCGAATCTGACAAAAGCTCTCACAACGGAGAAGGTGCCATGGAACTGGAGGGACAGCCGAGCACAGCGGCGCAGCCTGACTGGACTGACCCGGGATTTGGTCTCTATAAGGCGAGTCATTAAAAAACTAAGATTACTTAAAACTGCACTTCAGGAGGGGAATTGTTTCTCTGTAGTTGGGAATTTCTGAAAGTCTTTCATGCCCCAATTGTGTGGGTACTTTTTTTCTCCCAACCAACAACAAACAAAAAAATACCAACCAACCCACAAACCAATTAAATGCAACATGTTGTAGGTCAAAATATTTTATTTTTCATTTTATTCTTTTAACTGAAACTACAATACATTAATTGATTAAAAAAAAAAAAAAAAAGCATTCTGAGTGCCTGTTTTGATTTAAAAAATTTTCCCAATATTTTTGCTTGGAGTCATTGCATTTGTCAAAGCTGAAACTTTCTTGAATGAACAAAAGAAAATCTCAACCAGCTGTTCGGAGTCATTTTACTTGTCTGTTTCAATGGATTTTATTACAGATCTAGTGATGTCTTTGCCAGACTATGAGCGAGACAGTTCTGAAAGTGTGTTATAGACTAACTAATAATGGCTTGTACTAGATAGAAAGCTGTTTGTGCACATGTTGGTGTACAATGGATTTTTAGCCTTAGAGGTTCAACCTGAGAAGACTGTAGGGGTGCACAACAGGATCAGGAGGGCAAAGGATTTAAGATGATCTGTTAAATATCTTGATAATGGTGAAGTTCTTGAGATGGTTAAATCTTCAAGTAGACTTGGAAATGAACGCTTAATTTGAAAATCCATTTTGGTGAGCTGTATGCTTTGCTTTGTGTAGATCAATGACTTGGTCGATGCTCGAGATATGAATATGGGAGCATGGTTTGAAGCCCAGGTTGTAAATGTAACCAGAAAAAAACCTACAAATGAATCAGCTGACAGTTGCACAGATCCTGATCAGCCGACAGCCATTCCTGAAGAAGATGTAATATACCACGTGAAATATGAGGAGTGAGTTTTGTTACCTTCTTGGATAATAAAATCATTTGGATCATGATGTTGATGGGAAATTTTATTGTAGAGATCCATAAGGTGAAACAGAACTGGGCTAATGCAGTAATTACATTACTGAGCCCTGTTAACTGTAAGTTTGTCTTACAGTTGGAATTTCAAGTGTATTCCAACTGGAATTCCAGTGGGCTGGAATAATATTTTTAGAAATATGAAATGCCATTATCCAAGTTTTAAATGGGATATGATAGTAGCAAAGTTAGACTGCCTGATTCTGCCTGTGTCTGTGTGGGAGAAGGAGACTTTATTCTTGATGATATTCTTGTATGTTGTGCGGCATCAGTTCTTAAATCAACCTGTCTGGATAAAATCTATCCTTTACAACAACTTGTGATGTTGAATCTGATTTTTCTTCTCTGTCCCTCCGTGCCTCCCTTCTACTTCAAGTTATCCAGAGAATGGAGTTGTAGAATTGAGTTCGAATGATGTACGCGCTCGTGCACGGACTATTTTGAAGTGGCACCAGCTAGAAGTAGGACAGGTGGTGATGGTCAACTATAATCCCGATGAACCAAAAGAGAGAGGTTTTTGGTACGATGCGGAGATTCTGCAAAAACGGGAAACAAAAATGATTAAGGAGATAAATGCAAAGATCTTACTTGGGTAAGCAAATTCATAATGTGGAATAAATTGAATTCCCCAACTCTACTTAAACTTTCATGAGGTCTGAGTGACTCTGCTGAAAAAAACGATGCAACAAAAATGGTGCAACAGAAGTGCTGGGGAGAGATGAGAAGCTGGGCTGTCCTTTTTGGGTGATTGACTTCGTCATACTGCACTTTTGATGAACTGGAGGAATTGGACATTTTAAGGAATCACAGGGCACACTGAGCTGTGGATTCACATAATGCTGGGAGGATACAAAGCCCCGTATTCACTAAGAGGCGAAGAATTGTTTTCTGTTAACTATCCATAATGGGTTTACAAAAACTTCAGTGTAATATTTTGTGCTAGATATGATAACGTAGACTGAACGCTCACTTTATAAAGATGATGAAAAATTACTCCAGTTCTCTCCTAATAAAGGAGAAAATGAGCCTACATATAAGAGACTCTCAACTTCAGGGGGAAAAAAAGGTTGTTTTTTTTCTTTTTTTTTAAAGTTTCAGATAAAAGTTTCACAGGGTTGCCAGAATATTTCCCCCTTTTTCCTCTCACCATAGTGATTTTGACTTTTTAACTGTAAAATATGAGAAGAGTTAGTCTGAAAGAGGGAGAACAGTTACTGATGATAAATTGAACGCTACAAGTGTCTGGATTCTCATTGATACAAGTGAGGGCACACTTTAATTGCATGAAAATGGTTTGGTTTGTGGTGATGCTGTCATGCCATCATGCGATGCTATAACAGGTTTCTTGTAATACAGGACTAATACCAGACAAGTCTGCATTACCAGTGTACGTGCACAGCTGTGAATTCATACTGTATGATACTTTCAAAGTATGATCTTGTTGACTTTTATCAACTTCTCCTTATAGGGATGCTGGTGATTCCTTGAATGACTGCAGAATTACATTAGTGGATGAAATTTATAAAATTGAAGAACCAGGCAGTGCTTGTCCAATTAGTGCCAGTCCATTAAAACGTGAGTGTTGCATAGCTCTTGCATGTCTCTGTCTTACCTTGTGATATTCTGCTAATTGGCTTTGTGAGGATCAGAGGTCTAAGAGTTCCAAAACACTTGTAGTTGTGACTGCTTTGACCATTTCCAGCATATCTTGGCACTTTCTGGAGTCTGAAGTAGACTGTGGTTTCTTTTTGCCAACAGGACAAAATGGACCTGTGTGTAAAGCTTGTAAGGACAACCCAAACAAGACCTGCAGAATTTGTGCTTGCCATATCTGTGGAGGTAAACAAGATCCAGATAAACAGCTAATGTGTGATGAGTGTGATATGGCTTTCCACATCTACTGCCTCAACCCTCCCCTTAGTAGTATACCAGATGATGAGGATTGGTAAGTTCTAAGTGTGTGGTATTGCAATTACCATCAAATTAGGAGCAGAAAGTGAGGTCTAGGGCTTCATGCTGCCCTTAGGTGGCAATATTGTGACTGTACGAGGTGAAGAGATGTTTGTGTGTGTTTTGGGGGTTTTTTTTGTAGGACTTCATAGCTTTTCTTGAGCATCAGTTTAGTGAGAGTATGTTTTAAGGCAGTGGCTTTCAAACTTCTCTTCCTAGTTTTGGGATATATACGCTTATTCAAAGAGAAGTGCGGCTACCTATAAACCAAATGCAAACCTGATGCCAGGAGGCTTAACTTATGTAATGGTTTTTATGGGTCACTTACAAGTAGTCCACAGGCCCCATCACCATATTAGGCTGGTGATATATACTGTTTTATATGAAATATATATGGTGATAGATATATAGAGATGTATATAGATAGTGAAGTATATCTATCTATATACATATAGATAGTGAAGTACACTGTTTTATTCCTTGTGTCCTGTTTCAGCATTTTATACAATGATTTTTATGATACAGCTGATTTCCTGACACATCTGCAATGGCGTAGAAGATTGTGCAAGGACACTAGCTAATACAGGTCTAATTCCAGTATGGAGAGTTGTTTCAGTGTCCTGTCTAGTTTCACATGGGGAAATTGTAACATTATAACTCAGTATGTTTTGAGGAAATTCTCTTTTAATTTAAGGCTTTACTACTAGTTAATTTCCATTGACTGGTGACTTTAGGTATTGCCCTGAATGTCGAAATGATGCAAGTGAGGTGGTTTTAGCAGGAGAGAAATTAAAAGAAAGTAAAAAGAAACAAAAGATGGCATCTGCTAATTCATCCTCGCGGAGAGACTGGGGCAAGGTCAGTTCAAAAGCCGTTTCATTTTGAAGAATAGTGTGTGTTAGTTCCTTGTAATTGTTGGCTGATTGGTCTTGCTCTTTGAAACAGGGCATGGCATGTGTTGGTCGCACAAAGGAATGTACCATTGTCCCCTCGAACCACTATGGACCAATTCCTGGGATTCCGGTTGGCACCATGTGGAAGTTCAGAGTTCAGGTATGAAGCTGAATCCTGGCCTGAGCCACGTAGGGAAAAATGGGAATGATCCAGCTCTTACGAGAAACCTGAAACAGTTAATCTTGGAGTGTATGTCACTGGATATGTAAGTGCAGAAAGGAAAGAATTCTGGCTTTGTCTAGAACAAGTGTTCCATAACTAATGCTGCATTGTCCAGGCATTTAAAGTGTTTTTTTCTTCAGTGCTTTTTTTGGTAACTCAAAAACCCCAAACCAAATCTATTTGTTTCCAATGGTTTGTCCTGGAGATGTGTAGTATCTCCCAGTTGTTCTCTTGGTAAGGGTCTCTCTCAAATATCTAGATATATTAAACAGAAGGGTTTCTCATCCCGTCAGAAAGTTGGGGAAGAAAAAGCACTGACCTATCCAGATCTTGTTTTCAAGTATTAGGTGAAGGTTGCTATTGCAAGTTTTTAAAAACCAGTCCCCTTATACAAACATTTAATTTTAATATCCATATTATTCTTAAATTCCCAGAGCTTTTGAATAAGCAATCTCAGTGAGAAAGATCCAAATTTCTAAATTCACATCATAAAAAATATCTGGCTTATTTTTTAAAAGCATTTTTCTTTTTCTTTCCTCTACCTGGAGCTCTTTGGAGGATAGCGGTGAGAACACAGTTTCACCCTGTAATGTATGCAAAAAAAATCTGAAATAGTACTATTAGTTAATTTAGTTCCAAGACCAATGGGTAGTCATGTTGTTCGTAGCCTGTTGACAGCAGTTGCCTAGCAAACTTTTTTTTCCAGGTGAGCGAATCTGGTGTTCACAGGCCCCACGTAGCAGGTATACATGGCAGAAGTAATGATGGCGCCTATTCCTTGGTTCTGGCAGGAGGCTATGAAGATGACATAGTAAGTGAATCTTGATTATTTATGCCTGAAAACCAATCTACCTTGTAGTTAAAACAAAGACTTGGCCTTAGTTACTTTTTACACTCTCTATCAGACATTTCCCCACCTTGATGATACTTAAGTTCTTCAGAAGAAAACTATGCAAAGGCAAACTACAATCCAGTAATATATGCCAACCTGAGAAACAGGATCATCTAAATTAAGTTTAATATCCATATGTCACCTTTAATCCAAGAGTCCTTAGCTGCCCTTTCCGGGTCTCCATTGCATCCACAGTTTGAACAGAATACATGGTATATGCTGCCAGATCTTCCTGCGTCAGAAGAGTGTTCAGAACAAAACTAGGGACAGAGGTCCTACTTCTGAATATACCATTTGGTTCTGCTAGCCGAACCTAACCCTTGCTGGGCTGCACCAGGCTCTACTGCTCATTCTTCTTGCAGATCACCAGTGCATTGCTAGCCTGCACGCCCTTACCTGAACGCCTGTTAGAACTCATGTAAAACAGATAGGCACGAATCTCGGTAGTTGTTCTAAGTCTTAATTCTGCCTGTAGGGTCATGTAACGGTGTAAGTACTAAGGCACAAGTTACATTATCCTTATATGGAGCATGCCCCTGCGCTTCCAAGCAGATTCTGTGCGAGTGGGGTGCTGCTCTCTTGGCAGAGGCCTCTGCACTTAAGGTGTGTGACAAGACAACAATTGTCACCCTGACTCTTCTCTTGGCAGTATAAGAGAGGACCATAGACTGAGTCTGGGAGCTTAAATGGAGGAAGCATCTTTCCTTTTTTGAGAATACCGTATTAAAGCTACCTGATTAAAAAACTCTAATGCTTTTATTGAATTATTTTTGTGAATGTGTCGAAACCATCCATATACGTTTCAGGATCATGGAAATTCCTTCACATATACAGGGAGCGGAGGGCGCGATCTTTCTGGAAACAAACGCACAGCGGAACAGTCCTGTGATCAAAAACTCACCAATATGAACAGGTCAGCACCATTCACACTCTGTTCCTAACCTTAGTCGCTGGCAATTTGTCAACCCGAAAAATTGGTTGTCCTGTTTGTATCAAAAGAAACTGGCTAAGTGGAAAAACTGTCAAAAATGGGTTTCGACTGTGTTGTAGGCTGCAGATCAGTTGCACAATGGAAATGCTTCTTACAGTGCACTATAAATGAAACAGAATTGTAAATGGTATTAATTTCACAATTAATATTGACTGAAACTTAAGGAACAGAGTAGTAAATTAGTGTAGAAGTCTTCATACTCTCTCCTGAAGACCTTTGCAGCCACTGGTCACCTTGGGAGACCAGATCATTTGTAATTCTGAACTGTTACTCTTACAAATCAATGTGGACTTGTGTGGAGGAGGTGGTCCGTGCAATTACATTAAGGTAATGTAATGAATAATCAGCATATTTTAAAATGACGTCCCCAGTCAGGAGGCTTAATTACTATTTCCCAGAGTTCTCAGTTATACAAGATAGTTGAAAGTGTTACTGTTTAAGACAAACAAACAAAAGCCAGGCTACATCCTTTTTCCTTGGAAGAGATTCAGAAGGGGCTCCTTCCGGATCTGCAAAGAGGCCGTAGCTTCCAGTTTTTTGGTAGCCATTGCTGTGGTTCAGTACAATGCTAGTATGCCGCTACTCTTAGTATTGTACTCAACGGTATCAATGCGTTGCTCTGACTAAAATAGTATAGTTTAAATTTATTACTTCTTACTAGCTCGTTTACCATGCTTTGTTTTGCTTTATCCTCCCTCTGATTCTGAAGAGTTCTGCCTGGTAAATACACTAAGTTGATTGGACTTTCTCTTACAGAGCTCTGGCTCTGAACTGCAGTGCCCCCATCAACGACAAAAATGGAGCTGAAGCCAAGGACTGGAGAGCTGGGAAGCCAGTCCGAGTGGTGAGGAATGTAAAAGGAGGCAAACATAGTAAATATGCTCCTGTAGAAGGGAACAGATATGATGGAATATATAAGGTAAGAAGAATTTGAATTCGCCTACTGAAGTAGGGAAAAAAAAACAAGGGGTTTTTATAGTGTATGATGGGCTTGCATCTGACTTTTTTTTAGGTTGTGAAATACTGGCCTGAGACAGGGAAATCTGGATTTTTAGTATGGCGTTACTTACTTAGGAGGGATGATGAAGAACCTGCTCCTTGGACCAAAGAAGGAAAGGACAGGATGAAAAAGCTTGGCCTAACAATGCAGGTACTCTTTTGGAACATCATCAGGGTTACCCTGGACAATGAACTTAATGGATAGCAGGAATTTTTCTGTTATACATTCTTATTGAGGATGATCCTTGTGTGAGAATCAAGACATCCCCCTTAGACTAAGGGGGACACAAGCGCTTTCCGTCTTGTGGGTTGTTTGTTTTCTTTTTACATCAGGAGGCTAAGTGGACAAAACTCGCTTTCTTGTATAGAATTTCTACAGTCTGAATAAGTGTTTTGCAAAAGCAGGGATCTCTTGCCTAAAATAGAGAACCCCTGGAGCAGTTCTCCAGAGGTCATTCTTCTGATCTGTAATAGTCTGTAAGTATGAACTGGCATGTTTGCACTGGATGCTTTTTGTCTTGTATTTTCCTGTAGTATCCTGAAGGGTATTTGGAAGCTGTTGCAAACAAAGATAAGGAAAAAGAAAATAATGGAGATGATGAGTTTGATACCCCGGGGAAAGGAAAAAGGAAAAGGAAATCAGCAGGTTTGTGGAGTAGGCAAGTGGATATAGAAAGCCTTGTAGGTTTTTGTGCATTTTACCTAGTTACTCTTTTCTGGTTGCTTTTTCTTTGTTTGTTTAAAAAGTTGTTGTGTTTTCTTTCAGGTGGGGAGGAAAAACTCATTACCTCTCCTACAGGGACTCCAAAGAAAACTAAAGTTGAGCCATACAAGCTGACATCTCAGCAAAAATCTCTTATAAAAAGTGACGAAGCCAATGAAAAACTGTGGAATGAAGTACTAGAAGCTCTCAAAGATGGACCGGTACATCATGCTTTTTTTTCCCCCAGTAATAAAGTGACAACTAACCAGTGTACTATCCCTGTGTACTAACCTCTTGGCTGCATTAAAGAAACAGCCTCAGACCTATAGCATTTTTTTAGCTTAGACATCCACAGCATAACTTTAAATCACTGTATTTGAGGTCAGTAAGAAGAGTTATCAGAACTTGTTTAATGTAACTATTTTTTTCCTTGTTGAGCTTTGTAGAAAAACTTTCTATGACTAAAGTAAACCCTTGCATTTAATGTGGGGTGTTTGAGGTTTTTTGGCTGTGTCTTTCAGAGGGTAGTAGCAATAAGTTGATTCAAATGTTGTCCTTACAGAAATTTCTAAATAAAGTTGAAGAGGCCTTCTTGTGTATTTGCTGTCAGGAGGTTGTGTTTCGGCCAGTCACAACTGTATGCCAACACAATGTGTGCAAGGTGAGTAATCAATAGAACTTCTGTCGAGTTCTGTTGAGCCAACGAGCTTTGAGCTGACTTGTTTAGGTGAGAGAGAGGTGGGGAGGTTGGTTGGTTTGGGTTTTTTTTGCCAGTAGTTAGTCTTTGTCCTGGTTTCGGCTGGGTTTATATGTGAAAACTTTATGATTTGATGAAAGTTCTTTGGCATAGAAAAGTCTGTGCTTTAAAGAAAGTTCCACTATTGAATTGTTACTATCCGATTCTTTTAAAAGATGACAAGAGCTTCTCTGCGGGCTCAGTAATACTGCTAGGTGACACTGATGGATTCGACAGTGTTACAGAATGTATGGCGTTTTGCTTTGTTTTTTGAAGAATGACGTGAAGTGTTTTTGCAGAAGCTCCAACAGTCTTTAACAGCTGCGGGGGAATTCTTGATCTTTAGAAATGCAATTGAATGAAATATCTCTACCATATACCTAAATACTGTGTCCATGACTAATGTGCTCTGTTGAAGTGCACGTGCTATTGCACATAGTGAAGGAAGTTTTCTCTCCAGCTGCTAGCCTTGCATTGCTCTCAGCATTTCTCAGCTCTTGTCAATACCTGGGTGAACTAGGATGTAAAAGGAATCTCATTCTCTCCAGTGGGGGCTTTGTAGAATAACCTAAACTGCACATCTCTCTTTCTTAACCAATTATTTTTTTGTCCTTCACCAGGATTGTTTAGATAGATCCTTCAAAGCTGATGTGTACAGTTGTCCAGCCTGCCGCTATGATCTTGGCAAAAATTATACCATGCAAGTGAATGAGACACTGCAGACCATTCTAACTCAGCTCTTTCCTGGATATGGCAATGGACGGTGATTCTGTAAAGCACTTCTAATTTTCTTTTGTTCAAACTTATTAATGGGTTTTCAATGGGCTTAATTTAAAAAAAAAAAAAAGTAGTCTGTGTTCTCCCAGACCCCTAAAAAAAGTTTAAAGTCTTCCTTGTTTTTAAAAAACTATAAACTTCAAGGAATATCCTTTTGTATGTTTGTGGATTTTGTTTCTGTTCTAAATGTTGAACTTTGCAGTTGTTTCCCCCCCCTCAAAACTGCCATTCATCAGCACAGAATTATTTTTTTAAATGGACTTACAAAGTGCTTCCGGTAAGGCTGCTAATGACTATGAAAGTTCTTAGAGTGCCCCCTGTGTCCCCCCCTTTTTTTTTTTTTTTTTATAATTCAAAAAAATACCTTGGTTGCTAGAACAATCTTCAATGTTTGGGGATTTGGCCATAAAGGTAGACTTGTGCATCCCTTGGCAGCATTTTGATGCTCGATTTGTACAAGATGGTTCCTGGCTTATGATCTTTTTACCACAAGTGGGTATTTGCTATTTTTTTAAAGAACTGTTTTTTATACATTTGACAAACCTATCAAAAGCCATTTCCTGCTAATTTTGTATTTCAAAAAAAAAAGCTGCTTGTGTATAGCCAAGTGGTTGGAGCAATATGAAGTACTACCTCAGCTGGACTTCTTTCTTATTAGGGAACTATTTGTTCAGCCAGGTGCTGTCTTCTATCCAGAAATGCCATTGTGGAATATACTAAAGCCATTCTTAAGTGCCTTTTGTCCTTTTCTGAAAGACTGGGCTCTGAACCACCATATATATTTTTCATAAGCACTGAATTGTTTAAACTTGCCAACCGGATTTTATTCTTTGGGTAAAATATAACACTGTAGCTGTATATGATTAGCATGGATTTGCAAACTTACAGGTTTCCTCCTAATGCTAGGTGTATTATGGTAACATGACTTTTTTTCTTTGTTTCGCTGCATTTCTACCTGGAAATGGAGAATAACCAATTCTGACTTTTTTATGAAACATTTTGTTTATTGTACATGACACCGAGAAGGCTTACTTTTGTGAATGGGTTGTCTTTTTCTAACATTACCAAAGTTTGCAGTTTAATACCTCAACAAGACAGGGATGTTTTTAATCACACTTTACTGCAGACAGACTGGAACAAATGTGCCTATTTTTGGTTTTCTTAATTCTTACCCTTTTTAAAATTATAATGTTAATATGTTAGGGGAAAAAAAAAAAACAACGTTTTATAGGATTTTTTCTGAATTTGTCAATTTTTTGTACAATGTGCAAGTTGAAGTTCTCAAAATAAATATCTTTTCAGATGAAAGTGACTGTTTTCCTTCAATTCTTTTTATCTGAAGCAGGTTTCCAGACCTAATTGCTTGTGCAGGAATTTGTATTTATGTTCCATTATGCCAAACTTTTATTTTCTAAGGCCTATAATCTTCATTATGATTTTTCACTACAAAAGAAATTGGGAAAATACTAATTTGATATTCTTGTCTTCAAAATATTTGCTTCTAGGCACTAGTGAAAGGCATCTGTTACGTTCAACTAAAAAAACAGAAATTCCCAAATTCTCTCTCTTTTTGGGGTATAACTTATGTTAGATTGCCACACTACTAAAATCCAAGTATCGACTGGCAATTGGAATTGCCTGCACATCTAATGAAGACCAAAATTGTTAGAACTGCCATGTCATGCATCATATTGGAGGTGTTTGTAGCAAGTAGTGTGAGCATCTCCATCAACTTACCAAACCAGAGAAATAAATTAAAACACTGAGGTTTTCATAAACAAATGCAGATGAAGTAGATGAAGAAAACATACAGGCATTTAAGATGTTAAAAACAAAAGCTGTGAAATTGTGCAACTGCTGCTTAATCTGCCCTCTTTAAAATAAGTTTATTTTAAGATTAGTGTTAACATTAAACGCTTTCAATTTCAGGTATTTAAATTTCATTGAAAATGTCCTTCCACTTTTTATTCTATATTGTGATGAGAAGAATTTGGGGTGAGTGGGCAAAACTGAGGAAGTGTGTGTGTATTTAAATTGAAAGAACCTATTACTATGACTTCCTTATTATTGTTTTTGTTATTATTTGGAATGTGGAAAACAAACTTTATTTTCCTACATAGGTTTCAGTGTACTGTTCTGAGTTTTAGTCTTTATTTAGCATGAATTAGGATTTCTCTGCAAATTAGATCGCAACCAGGAAAATTACCGTGCTATAAAGTGAGCAGGTGTGTGGGTTTGGATATGAAGGGATTGTGTGTTTTAATGGTAGAGATCATTATAGGATGATGCTTCATTTTCCGTACGTACTTGTATACATTTGTGTTGTGAAATTCTGGAGTAAATATCCAATATGTGATTTGGTAAAATAAGTGTTTAGTGCATAAGGAATTGGGAAGCAAGAATAACCGTGTTGCAAAAAAACAACGCAAGGATCTTTCTTCTATTTTGGGAATTCCCATCTCGCTTCCCAGCAAGTGTACAGAATCTATGGTCTGCACAGTTTAATTGAGCACCAATTTAAAAATGCCCCTGGTAGTCCTTTATCCTGGCAGGCTTCCATGGTCCTGTAATTGCAGCCAGTTTGAAAAGAGTTACCTGTTGTGTGGTGATGGTGACTGCTGGAGCTCAGGGTACGGGTACAGGTACTTGCCGCGACCTGTGGCATCTCCACAGTAGAAGGGGGACATGGCAGCTCTGGGTCAGGTCCTCTAGCAGGAGAATGCCACCCGCAATCTGTCCGAAATCAGGTTGCCGTACTAGCATGATACTGTTGTAACTTGGGCAGGGGAAGTGGAAATGATGTGTGGGTAAATCCCACTGCTTTTAAGGAATGAACTGGTGGGGGGAGGGGGATTCAGT
>NW_009200447.1:0-10466 GCF_000690835.1 Fulmarus glacialis
GGCAGGACCCCCCTCCAGCTCCCGGCAGTGCTCCGCCTCAGGCAGCCCAGGACACCGCGGGTCTTCTTCGCAGCTCGTGCTCAGCGCGGTGTCCGCCAGCACCCCAGGGCCTTTTCCACTCGTGCTTCTGCTGATGGCTTCACCGAGACTGGTGCTTGCCCGGCCCGGCTCAGTGAGGGCTCCGGGTGGGAGGTCCCGGGCCCGGGATTTCAGATCAATGTGCAGTGAGGTTCCCTGGGTGCAGCCTTCGGCTCAGGGGATCCGTGTCTCACTGCGAGTCTCCGTTGCTCAAACAAGTTCCTTGTTGCAGGCAGGCTGAGGGTGGGATTCTGCTCGGCAATCGAAGCCGTACTTTTGGAGACCCTGGGGAAGGCAGAGCAGCGTGACACCCAAAGAAGAAGCCCTGTACAGCCGCTGTGTGCCATCTGAGGACAGCCCTGCTCCTCATCCTCTCCCAGCGTTGCCCAGGAGGCTCCTCGCCTGCTCCCAACAGGCTGCACGGTGTTGCAAAAATCAGGAGAGGAAGACCTCCAGAGGCAGGACACCAGGCAGGGGCTCCTGAGCACCTTTTATATTTCCCTGGTTCATTGCAAGGGAGCAGGGAGCTGCTGCGAAACTCTGCAGCCCCTGTCTTGCTTTATATCTTGTGTAATGCATGGTGTAGCTGCTTGACAATACGGGACACGCTGTGTTAACAGCATTGTAATTTCCTGCTGTCCTTTCTCCTTTGCAGACAGCATCATGAAATGTTGCCATGGAGCTGGAAGGGGCTCTGGTAGGAGAGGAGCTCTGTGGAGTCGGCAGTAGGCAAGACATTAACCTTCAGTTCTGTCAGCACCGCAATTGGGAAGACTGGGAAAGCACTGCCCACTGGAGAAGGTCCTGCTGAGCCCCAGTCCCCGGGAAGATGCATGCAGGTCCATGAGGGAGGAGGAGGATGTGCATGGAAGGGGAAGGGCTCATGGTTTTTGCTATAACTGAATTGTTCTTGCTGAGCTCTGTTAACAGTCTTCCTGTTTCTCCCCTCTCCTAATTGGATTGTAGAAAATTATCCTAACTGAATGGAGAATCCAACTTGCGAAGGGCTTTTACTTATGTGCAGTACTCATGGAGCAGGATGGCTCCTGTCCATCTTCTGCACCAGAGACTTTGGAAGGTGACTGCAGGCGTTGCCCACTCCAGGATCCTTGGTGCCAACATGTCCAAGATGGGAGGAGAGTGCGAAGAATTCACCTTGTGTCCGACCGGCTTCATCAGTGCTAGCGAACGTGAGAACTAGAATAGAAATGAAAGGGAAGGAAGCAACAAGTACGCATCATTGCGCAGTCACGAGGCAAGAGGAGAGGAAGACTTGAGTACGGAGAGGAACTGAACATCAGAAAGGGCATGGGAAGAGATGAAGAAGTCCAGAGGGGAGAGCAAGAGAGACACAGAGCCTCTCACTTGTCATTCTTGTGGGTCTTGTACCCCAAGAATTTTATTTTATGACCCTCTCGTCAGCAAATATCCTGCTGATGTTGCTGTTTCCCCCTGTGGGTTGGTTCCCAGATGAGACCTCAGCTGTGCTTCAGCCAGGAGGTTCCATTGACTGGTGGAGAAGAGCTCCAGTGAACACCCTTTCCCACAGGAGACGCGCGCAGCTGGGCTGTGCGTGCCCAGCATGGGGGGTCCGAGGGAGACCTGGGATGCGGAGAGGTGCAGCCAAAGCCAAGTGTCTGGGACTCTGCCCTCTCCCTGGCAGAGATGCCCGTGGGGCCATGTGGAGAGGTGCAGGATAAGCCCGGGGGCATGCCGGCGTTCCCAAATTCTCAACATCACTTGCTTTCTGCAACCCTCCTTCTGTCTTTGACCCAGGAGCATCCCTGCGGGACAGGCTCTGCTGTCCTCTTCTGCTCCCCATGCTGCAGTGAAGGTGGTGTTGGGACTATGCTCACTGGTGATAGAAGGTGGTCCCAGTAGGATGCTGCTCCCCAGACTCTGTTTGGGGAGGGCTGCGGTGGTGGGCCCCCATCCTGCATGCTCAGTTTGGGCTCCATCATCTCTGGAAACGGGGAGAAAACAGGGATGGGAGGAAGGGGGCAGAGAAAATGGGAGGAGGTGGGTGGTGAGGGGAGGATCATGTAATGTGGGGACATGGGGGTGCTGCCTTCGGAGAAGGGAGGATGTTGGGTCCGGCTTCAAAATGGGGCAGGGGTGTGATTGCTGGAAGCGCTGACAGGAAACTAAAGGGGAGGAAACGGCAGGGGGGGGGGGAGAAAACAGGGATGGGAGGAAGGGGGCAGAGAAAATGGGAGGAGGTGGGTGGTGAGGGGAGGATCATGTAATGTGGGGACATGGGGGTGCTGCCTTCGGAGAAGGGAGGATGTTGGGTCCGGCTTCAAAATGGGGCAGGGGTGTGATTGCTGGAAGCGCTGACAGGAAACTAAAGGGGAGGAAACGGCAGGGGGGGGGGTTTGCTCTGTGGACGGAAGAGGAGATGACATCCCTCCAGCCGGAGGTGGCAGGGAAATGCAGGGGGCTGCCTGAAGCACCCCATCCCCGCAGGGTAGGAGCCGGGACCTGGGTGCTCATGGCCAGAGCCAGGTCGGGGAGCCCGATCCCTGGGGCTTGTATACCCCACATGTGAGCAACCAGAAAGCTCTGACCAAGCCCATCCCTGCGTCAAACCGCAGCGGTCCTCAGAGTTTGGGGGCTGGCACGCCAGACGGGGTGGACGTCACCCCATCACCCCGCCGTGACAGCAGCATCGCTTTCTCCAAGGGGTCCATTCCCTGGTGTAAAACAAAAAGGATTTGGGTGGTGCGGGGAGGCGGCGCTGTAGGAAGCTGGGGAAGCCCTTTCCCCCACGCCCGCCAGAGACGCAGAGCTACTGGGCTGTGACCTAAAAGACTGGGAAATGGCCATCAGCAGTGCTCGGCTGTGTTATTCAGGTCTCAGGGCCAAGAGCACGTGGCCGGGATGAAACCGCAGGAGGAATCAAACAGCAAAGAAAGGAGATAAAAATCAGGCTGAAGCAAGAGGAGGGGAAGAGAGGGGAAGGAAGCCTGCGAGCGCAGAGGGAACTGCCTGGCCAAGCGGCAAGGAGGTGAGCTGCCGGCAGCGCTGCAGCTTGCTCCAGCTGAGCAGTGACCCTCACGCTGCGGGGAGAGACGGGAACCTCCCAGCCGATCCCACCGGGCGCCCAGCAACGTCGCTGCAAGGCTGTCAGGAAGACGGCATGGAGGTCCAGCTGGCCAGCGGCTTTCTGCCCCTGCTGCTCCTCGCCTGGCTGCCTGCCGGTGAGTCCCACTGTGCCCTCGCCTCTGCTCTGAACTCTTCCGTCTTTGCATACGCCTGCAGAAGGTTTGGGACGTGGCTGCTGCTGCTTTTTCCTCTCCTCTTGCAGCATTTAACCCCCCCTTCTGCACCAGCACCTCGCCATGTGCCTTGCAGAGGGGTCCCCCCCTGCAATTGCCTGTGCTACAGGCTGCGGGCTCTGCCCACGGGGACCCAATTTCAGGCTCCGGGGCTTTGAACCAGCATCGCCTTCAGCAGCAGGGAGAGAAAGCAGTCGGGGGGCGGGGGAAGGAAACAGAGATGCTTATAAGCCTGATGACTGCGAAGGGGGTCAGCTTCATGGATGCAGATATTCCTTAACACAAACCCAACCCTCCATGGTTGTTTTTTTTTCCGGCAGGACTCACTCACCAGATTTCAGCCACGATCGATGTGTCGGTAGGGTTAGATCTTGTTTTGCAGTGTCTGCTCCAGACAGGCTCGAGCAGCACCGCCGGGGAGGTGAAGTGGTTTAATATCACAGAAAACAATGGAGAAAAGCAGAACGAAGGTGGTGTGGAGATTCAGAAGGATTCTGCCCAGCTCGTCTTCGCCAGTGTGAACAAAGCCCATACAGGAACGTACACATGCAGGATGGAGAACACGAGGAGCATGTCCGAGAACAGACATTCCAAATGGAACAGGGATGGTAAGAGACACAAGCCCAACAACACCCACGGGAGCGGAGAGAAAGGACTGAGGAAGGAAGAGGAGAGAGGGAAGAGAGGGAGGACTCTGCTGAGAAGGTGTGAAGTGACTTCAGCTCAGAGGTTCAGGAGCGATTCTGAAGTACTCCAGAGTGAGCATTAGGGGATGGAATGAAGCCAAAGAGGCTGCGGGGGGTCTACTACATTTTCTTTGCTTCTCTAGGGCTGACCATTTCCCCACAACTAGCCCCCCAGTCCCACCACATGCTCCATGAAATGGTGGAGCCTGAGCCTGTGGCCTTGGTGGCATTGGCATGTCCCGCTCAGGTGCCAGAAGACCCTTCTACCTAGGTTGCAGGAGAAGGAGGTGTCTTCCCTCTGATCCTCCCATTTTCAATGCTTTCTGAGACAGAGAAATGCTTGTGCGCTGCACAGTGTTGAGTGGCACAAACCAACGTGCAACATTTCAACGTTCAATGTTGACGAATGTTTAGCAGCCAGATTTGGAAAAGAGCATCAGCTGCTGGAGGAAAGGCCAGTTACTTCACCGCGTCTTCCATGAGCGCCATGTGCCAGTGGGATATGACCACTGCAAGGTTATATATATGACTTATATTTCACTTACCGTTTTTATTTTTGTTCCCTCCAGGGACAGTCAGACAGCCAAAAGAGTCAAACATCACCGTGGAGTGCAAGTTCAAAATTTGGTCGGAGAATCTCATGGTACATGTGAAGTGGTACAAACCTGCAGGTCTGGAGGTGGGGAATCAAACCAACACCACGGCTCTGGGAGAAAACTGTACCGATCTCACCAGCTCCAGCATGCATGCAGCCAACACAGAAATCTGTGGCTGTGGGGTGTTCATCACAAGAATAAACTTGACAGGCACTGGAAACAGCATGCAAGGGACAGTTCCCAGTAAGTGGCACGCTTCCATTTTCCTGGGGGTGATGAGCAGGCAGAGATGCATGCTACAACGAATGCTCCCCCCGGTACCCCCAAGCACCATTTCCCCTTGAAAGCATTCTGGGCACTGGAGGAGCAAACCCAGCATGGCCCTTTTGGCAGCTGCATCCCACCACGGAGCTGCTTGGCCATCGGGTCCTTGAAATAGGACCTACCACATCCTCCAGCTGCAGCACATCAGCCGAATGCTGAGGTGGCTGGAGCTGCGGTGGCAGGAGAGGGACAGCCGGGGCTGTGGGGTCCAGGTCCCCGCCCAAAGCAGAACAGGGAGCAGGGTGTCCTCTGCCTCTGGGCAGTCTTTCACTTGTGTTTCTGTCTTCCAGGTTATGGCCCTGGGGCACCTCAGACCAATGTCACCAAGAAGGAGGCCTGGACAGGTGAGTCCCCACAGCCCCGTGGCTGCAAAGGTGGGGGCCAGGAGGGGTCCTCAGGGAGAAAGAGGAGCAGCAAGGGGAGAAACACATCCTGATGTCTTCCCATGAGTGGGTGGCAAACGGGGGTAGGCACCAGGGAATCAGCGGCTGTGACGCTGGGAAGGCGCTCCGATGCTCCGACCATCCCCCTGGCTGAGTTCGGGTGAGTTTTTGGAGACCGTTCCCTGCAGGATTTTGCTGGCACCTGGGGCTGTGGGAGCTGCAGGTGGTTCAGGGTCTGGAAGCCCAAGTTTGGAAAAGAACTGCCCCCCCCAAAAGAGGCAATGGCAGCATGCGTCCCTGCACAGTGGGATGGCGGCTCATGAGTGCCTCTGTGATGGTTGTGTGTGCAGGACTCAACTTCCTCCTGTGTATCATCTTTGGCTTAGCAGTCGGGATGCTTCTTTACACGCCGATTATTGGCCTTCTGCTGTGGCAGCGCAGAAGGAACAGAAGAGGTAAGGCTGAGCCCGTGCTGAGCCTCCATCTCCTGTGGGAGCTAGTCAGCATCTCTTCCTCACCTGCTGGCCTGGACAAGCCCAGGCTTGGGAAATGTCCATCTTCGATATCCTACTGCTCCTTCTCACTCGGTGTTCCCTGCATGAGTCTGTCCTCCTGGACAAGCTGTCCCAGGGTGGGAAGAAGGTTCACTCCCTTCCCTTCCGGTGAGAACCTGGTTATGGCACAAGCCGCGGTGCAAGTGAAACAGGTCTTGCACATCACCGCATTTCCAGAAGTGTCCAGCTCAGATCTCTTCTCCAGCCCCTCCGATGGCTTTTAAATCCTTGTCAACTCCTCCTGCCCCTTGGCCATCTTCAGAGCCAGCCAGCCACAGAGCCCCATCCTCTCCTGCAACAAAAGCAGAACCAATGCAGATGTTTTCTTCATTTAAAATAATGATCATTATCATTGTTTTAACTACTATTTAAACTACATTTCCTTTTTCAGGAAAGCTCACAAGCAGGCAAGTGGCAGAGGGGAATCAGCTCAGCACGGTAAGCCAAGGAGGGCTTCGCACATATTGTTTCCTTCTCCCTGTAAAAAAAAGCACTGGCTGTTGAATACCCATTTAAAGGATTTCAGAGTAAAATCAGCTTTGCTTTCTGAAAACATGGTCCTAAACACTTATTAATTCCTATTAAATAGGGGCTTACGAGCTTCTGAATAGGTGACACCTCTGAGCAAGCTGGATAATGCTTGGGCAGTGCAAATAGTTGTGCCAGTGGAAAAGTATTAGCAGGGGAGATGCAGAAGGGAAGTCCAGGGCTCTACTCATTGCTCTCTCCCCTGCAGGCAGGCCCAGTGACAGGGGCCGAGGACCTGACCTACGCCAACCTGAAGTTTGAAAAGAAGAGGACAAACCCCACCTCCTCCGACATCGTTTACACCGAGATCAAACCACCGCAGCAAAAGCAGAGCGGTGGGGATGCCGCTGCTGCCAACGCAGGGGTGGATGCCTCCCCCGAGGGAGAGGGCAAATGAGGGAGAAGGGAGGGACAGGCAGCTTGTCGTACATCTGTTGGGGTCATCGTCCTTGATATCTAGGCATTAGCTCGTACAGAAGTGCAATCTTGGTGACCAAAGCCACCTATTTACCCCCATATGGCTGCCCCACTGTGCTTTACGTACCCCTGGAAGAAACCATCTCTCGCGGTGAGGACAGGGCTCTTCCAGCCGGTTTTCTCCTTGCCTTCCCGCAGCCCCAAGCACCACCAAGCCTCAGCAACTCCTTTCACAGTCTCCGGTCACCGACAGGCTCCTCTAGCAACTTGCTTCATGTTTCAGCGATGTCACCATGCACCGCGTGGCCACCATGGTTCACTTGGTGTCCCCTTGGTGCTGGACGTGCTGGGTGGGGTGGCCATGAGAAGCTCCTCTCAGTGCTGGAAAAGTCCTGGAGCAATTGTCTGGATTTTCTTCGGAGCAGGCACCTGCTGTGATGTGGGTTGACCTTGCTCTGGTTCACTTGCTTGAAACACAAGGAGCAAGGATGGAAAGGCATCGTTTGCTTCGCAGAGGTGCAATGCGAGTGCTGCTGCAGTGATCTACGTGGATCTGCTTCATACTGGTAGTGGACAGGTGTCCTCATGCATGTAGAGCTTTCCTGTAATTTGAAAAAAAAAATAAATAAAGGGTGATGTTTTCTCCCTCAGTGTTTCCAGTTCTGTACTGCTGATGGAGCCAGTGAAGTCTGGCAGGAATGGTCACCAAGACCTGGAGACTTTCTGGTTTCCCCACTTAGTCCAGTCTCAGAGCAGCTACCCATGGGAGACATCCCCAAAGTGGTGGTGGTGGAGCTCCCGGTGTCCTGGGTCAGAGCTCAGGTCACGCACAGCCAGGAAGACACAGGCAAGGGCTACAGAAAGGGAAAAATTGGGGAAAAAAAACCCCAATATTTGGGGGGAGCAACCAGTGGAAAAGGGGGTGGGATGTGAGGGTCAAAGTGTTGAACCAGGGAGGCTCATAGAGGCATCAAGGTTGCTGGGGGATGCTGCCCAGGGATGCAGAGCAGAATCAGGCTCCACCACACTGCAGGACATCCTTGCCAGCCTCCTCCTGGGTACCTGCAACCATGGAGGAGGAGCAGGTGGAGGAGGACCCCTAGGGGTGCCCCAGCTTGGAAAGGGAAGGTGTAAGTTAAACAGGCAGGTACGAAATGCAGCCAAAACCTCAGCAGCAGCTTCTGAAGGAGCCTGAGGAGGAACTGGGGTTTGAAGAAGATGTGCCAGGTCTCCTCCTGGCCACAGAAAGGAAGCGAGATGGAGGGTCTCCAGAACATCTCGCTGCCCATCGCTCCTTGGGGACTGTTTCCAACCTACATGCCTAGAGGCCTGTGGGATTTGGCTTAGAGCAGACACTGCTCAGCCACGGCTCCCACCCCATCTTCCGGCAAGGAGACCCATCGCTTGCGCTTGGGTGGGACGCGAGGGTGGCCATCCTGCCCCTTTCTGAGATGGCACTGGGGCAGCCAGGGAGGCTGGGGTGGGGCAGAAGTCTAACAAGGGAACAGTGGGGGGGTCTGCTGGCCACCTTTTGGTTGACAGCCAGCTGAACATGAGCCGGCAGTGTGCCCAGGTGGCCAAGAAAGCCAACGGCATCCTGGCCTGTATCAGAACTAGTGTGGCCAGCAGGAGTAGGGAGGTAATCGTGCCCCTGTACTCGGCCCTGGTGAGGCCGCACCTCGAATCCTGTGTTCAGTTTTGGGCCCCTCACTACAAGAAGGACATTGAGGTGCTGGAGCGTGTCCAGAGAAGGGCAACGAAGCTGGTGAAGGGCCTGGAGCACAAGTCTGATGAGGAGCGGCTGAGGGAACTGGGGCTGTTTAGCCTGGAGAAGAGGAGGCTGAGGGGAGACCTCATCGCGCTCTACAACTACCTGAAAGGAGGTTGTAACAAGGTGGGGGTCGGTCTCTTCTCCCACATAACAAACCATAGGACAAGAGGAAACGGCCTCAAGTTGCACCAGGGGAGGTTTAGATTGGATATTAGGAAAAATTTTTTCACCGAAAGGGTTGTCAAGCAGTGGAACAGGCTGCCCAGGGAAGCGGTTGAGTCCCCATCCCTGGAGGGATTTAAGGAGGTATTTAAAAGACGTGTAGATGTAGTGCTTAGGGACATGGTTTAGTGGTGGACTTGGCAGTATTAGGTTAACGGTTGGACTCAATGATCTTAAGGGTCTTTTCCAACCTAAATGATTCTCTGATTCTATATAGCCAGGCTGGGTGGCCCTTGGGCTGGCCCAGCACAGCCCTTCTCATGTTCCTGCAGCATGAAATGACTAATGTTGTTATTTTAAGGAAAAAAGGGTTTTAAAAAAGCCGACTTCAACTAAGAGGGACTGCTTGTGACTCCAAGAAGAGCTGAGCAGGACACCTGAGACTTCTATTAAAAGCCTTGGCAGCCAGTTATCCTTTGCAGAGGCAAGAGGGAAAGCTTCAGAGGAGGCAAATACAGCTGCAGATTTCTTCAGCATCCCACTGGTCAAAAAAGGTGGCCACAAGGACAGGGAAAACACAAAGGACTTGAGCAGAATGACATGATCGCTAAATTGCAAAGGCAAAATTGGGAAGCTAAGGTACAAAATGAGTTAAGACTAACAAGGGCTGTGAAAGGCTCTGCATTTGCTTAACTGCCTTAAAAAGAAGAGGAAGGAAAAGTTTGGCCCGTTGTTTCACCAAGAAAGAGTCACTAACCAATGAGGTGGAGAAAGCTGGGACGTTCATAGTGCTACTTTTGCATCCTCCCTTATGCCCCAGGTTAGTGGGAATCAGATCTGGGATAACGTTTTTAACAAGGAACCAGGAAAGAAACCGTGAAATAGCCTTGGAGCAGTTACAGGAGTGAGCAAGAGGTGAAGAAACGCAGCCAGGGCTGCTTAAGGAACTAGCTGTGACAATCTCTCAAGATCTCGGGGGCTTTTGCAAGCGCAGGCAGGAAGCGTGGGGGCAGTGTCTTTGTCCATCAGCTATTTTTAAAAAGGTAAAGAGGCTATGGCCAGAGCTGGGCCTCCAAATTTCAGTTCTCAGAAAGATGCTATCACAAGCGGTTAAGCAAGTGTGTAAAGCAATAATAAACACAATGCCCTCCTCGCCCCGAACGCGTATGTGCCGCCTCCGTATGGACGGAGGTCCCCATTGTCCCTGTGTGCGCTCAAGGCAGGTGGGCGAGATGTCCGGGATGGGTTTCCGTGCCAGGAGCACGAAGGGCGTCCTCTCTGCCCCACAAGCTCTGCTCGCCGCATGGAGGAAGTCTGAGTCAAGCGGAGAAACAGAAGTAAAAGTGCTGCTTCTCCCAGTTTGGTTTTTTTTTAGGGCAGAATCATAGCACGGGCCATGGGAGGGAGGGGCGGGGGAGCCACTCTAATTCTGGAGAAGAGGGGTACCAGGGGCTGCAGCCAGGGACGTCTCTGCAGCTCCCCAAGCTTCATGCCCACCATGATGGTGCTTTTGGGCACTGGTGGGCAAGTCCTCAGTGCCGCAGTCACTGCCGGCCCAGTTCCTCATGGTCCTCAGCCAAACCTCCTGCAGAAAGGGCTCAGCAGAACACAAGGTCTTGAGCAAAGCTGCAGCTGTGCTGGAGCACACAGGAGAGGCTTGGCCTCCACCACGCTCCCTGGCCGGTGGAA
>NW_009200447.1:10499-22321 GCF_000690835.1 Fulmarus glacialis
TGACCTGGGTCACAGTGAGAAAACGCAGAAAGAGCAAAGGGAAAAAGAAAAAACAAGCCAAGGAGCCGCAGAGGAGGAACAGGAAAGGATGAGGATGGGCGAGAGTGGCAGTGCGGGAGGACTGTAGTATACTTGGATGCCATGAAAGAGAGAAGGGGAGAGGCCAGTAAAGAGAAGACAGAAAACAGAAAAGAATTACAGAAAGAAGAACAGAGAAGTTGAAGGAAGTGGAGCGGAAAAAGAGAAGGAGAGGAGAGACCCGAAGAGTCAGAAGAAGGGGAAGACACTGGGGAGGAAAATGGCTCAGGCTGAGGAAAAACACCAGTTAATTCGTTGGGTGATTAATCGTATTTCTGCTGGCAAGTTCATTGGACTTTAACACTTCTGAAGCTCTCAGAGATGTCCGGGCCAGGCACAAGGAGAGGTTTATTCCCTACTCTGCAGAGGGCACACGTTCCTCCCTGTCTCGCAGAGCATCTCCTTCTCATCCAGGAGACCCAATTTCTCCAGCAAGGAAGGTTACCAGCAGGCATTGCATTTATTTAAGAGCAAAATAACGCATGTAAAGCAAGCTGCAAAGATGCAGAGAAAAGCTTCCTGGTCTTTGCACCAATGGGCCTCTGAAGGCTACCAATGCAGCCATGCTTTTCCCAGCAGGAGGAAAAGCAGCTGCTCTAATTCAAGGGTAGGAAAGCAGGCATGCACACAGAGCCAGTGGTGAACTCCACAGTTCTTCCTGCCTCCCCAAGTTGAAGCCGTGCAAGGGGACATCCCAGAGTGCAAGTACGGAGGCAGAGGTAGATGCACTGGGGTGTTTCTCCATGAACGGCTCCATAAAGCATCTCCTGACCAGGCTCCAAGGTAAAAAGGGACATTCAAAGGACGCCAAGAGAGGCAGGAGGAGAAGGGCAGAAAATGCTGCTGATCTCATCTGTCAAGAGGAACAAGAGGAACTGACGCTTAGCTCTGTGACGCAGTGCTTGGCCTGGCACTTGGCCTGCGGCACAAAGGGCTGCATCTCACAGCCCCCTGGAAAACCAGCGCAATTCACGCTGTTTCAGTTTTACTGCTGGGGAGGGTTGGAGGAGTCTCCCTTAATATTTTAATCCCCCCTTTTTGTAAATTAGACTATTTCTATGTCCCCAAGACGATGCTCACCAGGACCAGTTCCAGTGGTGCTGGGAGGAGAAGCCGTCGGCACAGGGCTTTGCTGCATGCTGGGGTCCGCAGAGCTGGTAGGACAAGGACCAGGTGATCCTGAGCAGGCGCAGCCGCTGGAGGGAGGCAGTGGAGCAGAAAAGCTGGCAAAAAAACCCTTGGACATGGCTGGAGGTGGGAAACAGCCTGTCCAAGAGCAAATCCGGTAGGAGAGGCACATCCATCCCCCCTGCACCAGGGCCTCTCCTGGTCCCCTGTAACTCCTCCTGCTTACAATCCAGTTGCGCTCAGGACCTGCATTCATCATGTTGGACGGCTTTCTGCACTTCTGCAGCTGGGAAAAAAACCACGTCTGTCTTGTTTGTGCTGCACAAGTGGAAATAGGAAGAGGTGAGGTGAGGGAATTCCTATGGTGACAGTCCTGGAACGAATGCCACGCCCTTGGCCCCTCTTGTCTAGATGTTGCAGCCCCAAATCCCGTCCTGATGTGGGTGGGATCCCTCAGGCCGCCCCGGGGCCCTGGCTTGGAGGAGGAACAACGGGGAGGATGAGGCTGCCAACAAGCCAGACATATAGCCACCAAGGGGACAAGTAGATGCTTGTCTTGGCAGTGCCCAGCCCTTGCATGCTGTTTGCCTGCAGTGCTGTAAAACACTCCCCGACGCGGCAGTGCAGAGGGGACGCTTTCAGAGGGCGATGGATGATGCAATCCCCCAAAAGAAATAAAACCACCTGAATGATGCTTCAAAACCATCACGCAAAGAGTAAAAGATCTCACAACAAAAAGTTGTTTGTTGGCAGGAGACGTAGGAGCAAGTCCACAACTGGAACGATGGAAGACCGGCAATGGCCGGATCCAGTAAGGTCTCAGGGGTCTGGCCCAAGGCAGCAGGCGCTCAGAGGCCCCGTTCCAGCACACAGGCGGCTGCACAACTCGCTCTGTGTGATTTTTAGTCCTTTCCCCTCTCAGCAGCCTCGTTTGAGATGCGAGCACGCAGGTCAGTCCTGCGCTCCCCACGGGCCGTACCTGGCGCTGTGTGTCCAACCCGGGGCCACTCGGAGAGAAGGTGGCTCCAGCTGCCTGGAGCAGAGTTCAGAGGAACACGGGAACAGGTCAGCTATCGGGAGAAAAATCAGAGAAGCTTCACTGAAAATGGCTGAAGTTACAGTGACTTAACTCTGCTGCAGGGCATGTTTGAAGTGTCCGCTGGAGACCCCTGTAGAATTGCCCTGTCGCAGAGCCGGCTCAACAGCACACCAGGGCCTGAACCGTGTCTGCCAAGATCATTTTGTCCTTTTAGCCCCAAGGTCGATGCCCAGAGCCTGTCAGTGTTTAAGACGCATTTGGACAATGCCCTTAACAACATGCTTTAACTTTTGGCCAGTCCTGAATTGGTCAGGCAGTTGGACCAGATGATCGTTGTAGGTCCCTTCCAACTGAAATATTCTATTCTATTCTAGGCACAGCCTCAGCTTGCTCACTAGGGACAAGTGCCACCCTCCCAGGCGCAGGGTGGGCAGCCAGACCTAAGGACCACGGGTGGAAGGAGGAGGGGAGGGCAGCCAGGGTGGCTGGAGGCTGTAGCAGACAAGGGAAGCGGGCTAAAAGGGTAAATACTCCTCAAAACCCGCCTGATAGGAGCATATTCCCACCCAGCCGATGCTCCACTGCCAAACTGTCACCCTTTGAGGGCCTCTGGCACAGCGAGAGCGAGTGACACTATTTAAAGAGAACAAGATTATACAGCCTCAACCATCATTAACTGAACTCAGCAGTATCTGAAAGTGCTTCTAGCTTGTTTAAATTCCAGTTCAGTGAATCACTGTAAAACAAAAGCTCCTGCCACTGCCTCCTCCCTCTCTTATCTTATTTACTCCTGAAAGGAAAGCAGAGTTCAGGTTAAGGGCTGCCTTTATCAAGAACCTTTCATATGGAGACATGCAGAGACTTCCGCTACCAGTGAGGCTGAAAAAAGGCAATAAAACCCCAAAAGGTCATAGGTGTGCCAAGGCTTTTACCCATTTCTTTAGTTCATAAGATGGGAGCGCTAACAGGTTTGTGGGACAGGAGGTTTATCACAAGATTTGTGTCTCCTTGGGAGTTGTTCTCGCTGATGACAGAGGCAGGGACTCGGGAGGAGGGTGAGGAAGGGGTCTGGGAAAGCCGTGCTCTCACTGGAGGGCAGCAGTCTCTCTATTTACAAGCTCTCAAAGGTGTCCGTTGCCACTAGTCCCTCATATTCCCCTCTGGCTCCCAGGTAAGTACCGAGTACTACACAGCTCACACCGCAGTGCCCGCCCCTTGATCCACACAGGATGCTTTACACACCTCGAGGACTCCCTCCCTTCTCTCCCTGCAATCCACCTTCTCCTTACTCAACCAGGAGAAAGACTCTTTCTGAAATCTAGACCGAATAAAAAAGTTCATCTAGGCAGCTTGATTCTGTTCTTTCCAGTGGGCATCACATATTCGAGTCATGTTTTTCAGTGGAACAATTTATGGAGAACTCCAAGATGCAACCCAACGTTTAAACGGTTCCAGAAATCACTGAGAGGCTGAGTAAAAGGAGAGACGCACTTAGACTGCCACTAATACCAGTCTTAAAACAAACACTTTACTATTGGTCACTTTTATTTCAAGAACAGAACAGCCTTTCAACCCAGCTCCCTCTGTGAGTTTAGTGTGTAACTCGGGTAGCACAACAAGCAGCAGTCACCTCCTGTAGAGCAAGAGCTCCAAACAAAGCAATCCCCGTTGAGACACCAGTTTTCCTTCTCTCCCTCCATGGGTGAGAAGCCTGGCACAGAACATGAACAGCTCCCTCATCCCGCATCTGCACAGATGCTTCATTAGCAGTAGTTATGCAAATAAATAGAGAGTAGTCAGTATCTCGTGGAGTGGGAGCAGATGGTGACCACAGATCATCTAGAAATTAAGTTATTGCTATGTTCTTACTTATTGGACACTGCAGGTAACTCACTTGGTAACCACCAAGAGAGGCGACAGTCTCAGACTGCCCTTGTGTTATCAGTTCATGTTGGTCAGAAAGGTGTGGGAGGACAAGACAGATCTTGTTTAATCTGCTGCCTGCCTTAAGGGCAGGAGTTTTCTCAGTGGGACTGAATCTTTGTCATTTTGATAGAAATAGGTGGGGGCAGACGATATCATCGGCAGGCTCCCTAAACACTTGGAAATTCATCACGCCTGCCAGACTTTACCAAGGGGTTCACATACACTGCTAAGAGTACATACTGCTAAGTGTACTCACTGCTCCTGACTTGCAACAGGAGCTCCTGAGCCACCTTCACGTGGTAAGGAACTGCAGGTTCAAATTTCAAAGAGCAGGAGTGCAGTGTCACCCTGAGAGCTCTGCCAGAGCTGCTGATTCATCAGGGAAAACCAAAGCAAATTAGAGTAGTAATTAACACGGGCATGGAGAAGTACCAGTCCTGCCGCACGCACATGAGCTCAGCCTGACACTTGATTCTACTTCCCTCTGCTGGTGGGATATGCTGTGACAGCCAGCGTCCCAGTACCAAGTCAAGCCAGCTAAAACAAGGCATAACATGAACTCTAACACATATGAGACCACTTGTCACCGAAGATTATCAGGTAGCCCAAGGTTGATTACAAGTGATGAGCTCACAGCAGTGTCAGTGCCCACAGTGTCCCCCCCCACGAGGAGTATTGGCCAGAGAACATGAGTTTGAGAGGATGAGGGCTGCAGGAAGAACCTCAGACTGATGGAGAAGCAGAGGAGTCCTTCGCAGGACATCCAGAGACGTCTTTGTTAGGCATCATGCAGCTGGTTCTCTTTCAGGAGAATCTTCTCCCCAGGCTTGAAGGCGGGCATCCCCAGGTAAGGGCAGCTGGCACAGCGGAACGCATCCCCCAGGTAGCACTGGCAAGAGAAAGAAAAGCACCTTCTGTAATCAGGGGTGAAACTGAAAGTTTTCAGTTCTCTCCCCATGTGATACGGTTTTTCCAGCTTAAGAGATGACATGCTCCTCGGCATGTAACAGCACAGAAACCGCCTCCTTTCTACCCCCTCTCAATACGTCTGGTTAGCACGGTTAGAGAGCTGCGCAGGGCACTGTGCTCACATGGAAGAAGCGAGTTTTCACCCCAGCTGGTGTGCTCAGGCATGGCTGCATGCTGGGCCTGGGCAGCCCCCTAACCACAACCAGGTCCCCCTGTGCTCCCATAAGGTGATCTTCCCTGAGCAGATCACTGGTTAGCACAGGAGCAGGGAGGCAGAGGTTCGCTGTTTACTCTGGCTCCTGCAGGGCCGGCACTTGCGCTGGAACAGACAGCACGCACTGGTAGGGAGCATGTGGGCACGGGGCAACAGGCTGAAGCTCTGCAGAAGCTGCACAAGCAGTGTTTAGAAGCAGTAAGCCAGCTTAGGGAGCAGTCGCTAGAGAACACAGTTCTTAGGCACAAATCACGTACTGCAAACCACAGTATAGAAACAAAAAGGACTATTTACATTTCCACAGGCAGATTTGGGCTGTGAGCTTTTCTTCTCCTGTTCCAACTCTTCAGCCAGGCCACACGTGCTGTAGAAAAATAAAGAAATCACCTGCATCTTTCTGCTTAAAGGTTGTGAGTCATCAACACTTGTCCCAGCCCTACTCACACGCAACAGCCCTCGCTCTGTCACACAACACGGCTGACTCCGGGACTCTCACACCCTTCACTTTGTTCTTCAACACCATGGTTTGTATAACAAGTGTTGAAACAGACTCCTCAAGTTTAAACTGGGTGGGAAATTACTCTACAGCACTTGCTATGTGTGCTATTTCTCCTTGAAATCTGAGAAACCAGGGTTTTAGCCAAGGTCGAACAAACTGTGTAGCCACCTTCAAGAAGACTGTTGATCATATCAGCGTGGTAATTTGTAGCAGTTTTGGTGTGGCTAGTCAATTCTCATTGTATTTGGATTTACATTCAAATAATTAAGATAAGAAAGGACACGAACCAAGAGAATTGTGCTGTGAAGAACAGCAAAGTGTCTACAATCTTTTTAAAATCCATCCAACTCTAAGGGTTTAACGTTACAGTTAAAAGGTTCACCGATATGCTAATCCCAGCACTGACCAGTTCTTGCAGGCTTTCTTTTTGCCCATTTCTTTGCAGGATGGAGCTCTGAGGGACGATGGATCTGGCTTTTTCAAATCCTCTGAATCCAACAGCTCATCAGAGTCCAAAAGATCCTGAAAACATACCATGGAAGATAACATGCAGGAAACTTGTCAGTAGGGAATGACATTGCTGTGTTATTTTCAAAGCAATGGTGTTATCTGTAGCACTAGCATTAAAAGTGCTGCGGCTGTGCCCTCTTATCCATGTCTCCTCTCTGCCCTCTGGGCTCTCAAGACCTCACATAGTAGATGAAATATTTTGCCCTGGGGATACTTTTCTACCTCTTAAGTTGTAAAGCTTCCCAAGAGGCATGACTGAAACTATCTAGAATAGGAAAGAAGAGGAGAGAGAAGGGACAACAGCAAAGCCTCACAAACAAGACCAGATACCATCTCTTCGTCATTCATATCATTGGCAGAGAGTGTCCACAGCTTGGCAGTGGCTGGGTCCACAGAGGGTTTTCCTGGAGCCAAAACAAAGGAAGAAATAGTAGTTACTCCAGCCTTTGCTCCATCTACTCCCAACAAATAGAGTTCAAACAACTTTGGAAAGCCTCACTTCACAGGTTTTTACTGTAGTACTCCCTACCCCAGAGCTGTCTCCCTATTCCCAGGGATGCTTGTCCCCTGAGAGGCAGCAAATTAGCTGCCAGACATTTAGCAGGCACCACTCCTTACCTGAAGGACCAGGTTTCTTGGCAAAGGAAAGTTTGAGCTGACTTGAGGATCCCACTTCGAAATTGGGCTTCCTGCCTTCTATCTGAACAATGAGAAGGTCATTCCCTTGGTAACCCAAATGCTCTCGGACTGACTGGGCCTCCTCCGGGGTCAACGCTTCCTTTTGCAGCTGCAATGTAAGGTTTTAGGTTAACCTGACACAAAATCCCTTATTTCAGCACCTAGTCCAGCGTTCCAGTGAACGCAGACAATCGGTATTTTCAATCCTAAAGAAAAACACTACCTCTGCAGTAACTAAAGTTTGTGGCAGGCAGCGTCCATGCACATTTACAGTAAACCAGGGTAGCTAAACACCTTTTCACCCAGCAAGTCCCCAGGAATCGCCATCTACATTTCAAGGTAACTGCATGGGGGAGTTTCTATAAGCAGTTAGTACATACGTACCTCCTTCACTTCCACCAACCCAGAGAGAGTCAGAGCTGTAGGGAGTTTGGCTGCTGTCTTGATTCTGCTGTTGTTTCCTGGAAGACACAAAAGCAGGAAGTAGGAGGAAGGAAGAACAAGAATAGAGGTCACTGAGAAACCTGGAAGAGTAAGAGCTTTAGAAGGAAGTATTCAAGCCAAACCTCTGCTTTAAAATTGGGCCCTTTCTAGTTGACAGCAGGAACAAACCAGAAAAAGCATAAGCAGCTTGTTCATTAAAATAACAGCCTGGGGTCACAAAGCTCCAGATCTTTTCTATATATGCCAAAACCTTCCTCAACCCAATTTACACCCACCAAAAAAAGATTAAAAAAAACCCACCCCAAAACCCAAACAACAAAATCCCCCAAAACATTTTCACATATTAAAGTGCACAACTCATGAAGTTTTCAAAACATGGACTCCTAAATGAACATTACATTCAGAAACGTAACATTCAAGAGCCCTGTTCTCATAGGCAAAAGGTATTACAATCACCGTTTAATCAAAAATTCATTACAGGTTTCTTCACTTGGGCACAGGATTGTGCTGAACAGAATCCATTCTCCCTCTCTCACTAGTCCCACTTGCACTTTAACCCAAGTCCACCAAATTCCAGCTTGTCAGATGTGACTTTGGAAAAAAGAAACCTCACCTACTCCAGATTTTGCATGTTCTTTGTTCTGTCCCAGAAGTGTTCCCCCCGCCCCTAAGGTACCACTTGCACCACAGAGCCCCTGCCAGCTTCAAAGCATTGGCAAATCTTCCCAACCTGAAGAAGGCATTTCTGCTGCCACTGACATCACCATTTTCAGTACTGTAGATGGTGCCAACAGAAACAAGGTCAGCGTAGATGGTTCTGTTCTTATCAGGTGGCATATTATTTCCCACTTCCATCCTGAACTAGCTCCCTATGCCAGCAAGGTTTGAATGCAGGTCAAGTATAAGACAGAGAAATAATCTTGTGTTCACCTCCTCGTGTGTTCCTCCAGCTGTCCCATGGCAGGTGCTCTGGCTTTACTCTTAAAACTTAGTTATCCGGAAAAGATAGAAGTGTTTGGACTATTTCTCAGCTGGCTTCTGGGACAGCTTCTCTTGGCATTTGTCACCTGTCTTTAAAATCACTTCAGAAGCTCCTCAGAAACACATCATCTGCAACTATTTAACATTACACGCCCTAGGAGAAGATCAGTGTCCCCAAGCTTTTCAACGTCGTCGTTTAGGAATAAGCCTATCCAGCACTTTTGATAGAAGGAGAGTGACTGCAAACATCTCTGACTGCTACCAGTTGAAATACAGGATAAAAACCTTGCTACTCAGGTTACTGTGTCAGGAGAATGAAAATCTCTGAAGGTCAGTCAGGGTTCCTGGCCTTTCCATTTCAGCCTAATCCTCACAAGAATTGCTATGTTGCCATGAAAGCAAGGCTGATGCGGATTCTCTCACCTGATTCTGTAACCACCGGTTCTTTCAGGAGGACACGGCCCCCTGGCTTAAGTATGCGAGCTATTTCTGCCAGTACCTCCGCACTGTGCTGCGCTGTACTGCCTGGTACCACGCCAGAGAGAATTACATCGAAACTGGACTCCCTGTGAGCCGCTGAAAAGAAGGAGGAAGATGGTACAATTTTACACATATACACGCACAGCTTTGCTTAATACATCAGTTCTACCTCCCTCCTCATCTCTCATGCTTGCGTACAACAGCGATAACTGATTAAAGACACTAGCCATAGGAAGCACGACCAGGGTATACCACTTTCTTTGCTCTACTGCCAGTGGTAAGAGTTAGCAGTAGGTGCGATTGTTGTTCTGAATGCTGACTTACAAACCAGGGAACATGTCAGCTCACACAACAGAAGCACCCTCTACCTTTAAACGAAACAGTGAAAAATTAAGCTCATTCTTACACTGAGACAGCTGATTAATGTTTTCCACAGAGACACGATTATCAGCTCCCACCAGCGTCTGAATTTTATCCACCAAATCCTTCAAGGCTTCAACTGGCGAGGAGCTGTCCCAGACGATGGCCACACGCTGGCCTGGCGCAACTCCGTACTCCCCCATTTCCTCAGCAGCAGCAAACCTGACAGTGGCAGAGAGAGGAAGGGGTGGGGGGAGACAGAGAGGAAGAGTAAGTGCCAAGCGCGGCATGAACCTCTGTGACTGTGGCTTAATCACAGAGCATCGACTTGTTTTAATAAATGGGGATTATTTTCTGGAGACAGGCAGCACAGATGTCCCACAAGCCAAGCGTTAACATGACATTAAGAAATAGCTACACTTAAGGGCGTAACTCGGTTTCTCTCCAGTTCAGAGACTAATTTTGCAGGGAGACTGCAAGCCATGCTTAAAAAAAAACCAAAACACCAAACTCACCTGTTTTTCTTAAAGATTTGGATAGAGACATACACAGAATTTCTGCATTTCCAGATTAGTGACAACTATTTGGCATTAAACACTTCCCTGTCTCTCCTACTCAGGACATGACCTAGCAGGGTTTGCTTCCACAGTACATGAGAAGAAATGAAAAAATTTTAAAAAGTAACTTTTAGCATTCCCAGTGTTCGAGATTGAGGCTCTTCGAACTCTTGTCATCAGTGGCGCTGGGTGAGCAATTACACGGAGGGAGAAGGGGAACAGAATGTGCAGTGAAGTGACAGTTTTGAGAAACCTGTCTGCACTAGTGTTTTATAAAAGACTGCACTCCTGACAGAGTCCGAAGAAAATCTGCAGTATAGAAGTGTCACAGTAATACATTTCATCACCTGTACTCGCAGCAGCACCGGCTACTGAAACAAATTACCTAACCTCTTTCACTCTACTCAGCCAATGCAAACCTATCTTCTTTCTAATTTAACATGACCACAGAGAACAGAGAGCACCGGTGAGCACACTAGTTGCCCAGTGTATCTTCAATTAGCTACAGGCCACACACTTGCTTCGGAAGATCCTGTTGTAAGCTCTCCAGAAATACCAGGTATGATACCAGAAATAATAAGATACCACAAATCATTACATTACGCATCCTGGATAATGCCTCATTGCCACCGTGTTGTCATGAAAGCATAGCTTACGGATATGCTGTACCAAATTTAACTCAGTGGCCTGCAGTCAGGTGCAGAGTGGATCTTGACCCGCTGTTCCTCTGGCTCTACGTGCCGTGGACCCCTCTCTCCTGGAAACTGCTTTGACCCGCTGTTCCTCTCGCTCTACATGCCGTGGACCCCTCTCTCCTGGAAACTGCAAACAAGTTCAGAACAGGACAACTCTGCGCTTTGTCTGAGCTACTCTGGTAGGAATTAGTGCTAACGCAGCCCACAGTGCCAACCAGGTAAGGAGTGGAAGATCTTGGATGTACGCTACAGGTTATAGCGTCTCACAGTTGGCCTTGAATGCATATGCAATGCAAGCTAAGCAACTACAACAGACAGCAATACTAGTAAACACATTTATTAACCCCATTAAAAAGTGACCTTTCCTAGGAAGAAGGCTGACGACCTCAAAAGATACATAAGCTGTAGGCTAATGTGGAAAAAAAAGAAATGCAAAGCCACACCTTTCTCTCAGAACAGCAGGCTGCGACCTTTCAAGATCATTCAGAACCCAAACTACATCAACAGCAACACCAGCCTGCATCAATCCCTTGAGGTGCAACCTAAAGAAAGTAGGAAGCTACCGCAGTCCTCAAAGACATGACATTATGTCGGCCTTCAGTCAGTGTAAAGGCTAGGAGTTACCATCAAAGCATACACAGCCAAGTTCTTGATGGTAGGATGGGAGGGATATTTTCCTCCCTCTATATTTTCCAGTAGAAGGTGGAATTTATTTAAAATGAAGATTTGGCGTACCAGCCATCTTCCTTTTAAATACCTCCAGCTCTAGACTACAACGACCTGGCTTGCTCAACCACCCGAGTGCTGGGCTGGCCAGGGCTCGGTGAAGACAGCGAGCAGGCGCTCTCCTCCATCACACCGAGGAGGATTCCCGCCGGTCGGGATCAGCTGCTTTGTACCGTGCCAGGGAGGAGCCCCAAGGGCTGGATCCGGGGTAGGCACCGGGCTGGGCGTGGGGAGGGGACCTTATCTCAATTTCACACACATTTAACAGTCCTTGAGGAACAGAACTGCCCAAAACAGAGCAAGAAAGGAGCTTTAAACAATACTGGAGGCTTCCAGCTTCAACAGATTAAAAAGCTACCGCATATAGCACGCCAAAGCTTTACACTAGAGCCTCCTGAGCGCTCCCTACCTTGCGATGCACAGCAGCGGCCCAGGACGCCATCCAAGGCTGCAGGCAACGACTACACTGGCCCTACAGCAGGTGAACGTTTCAAGTACATCCCCTCATATAGAAAGGGCAGAATAAACCTCTAAATCA
>NW_009200448.1:0-1895 GCF_000690835.1 Fulmarus glacialis
AGCCGAGGCGGGGTGCAGCGCGGGGGGGTGCACGGGCCATCAGTGCCTCGGGCAGGCGACCCCACGGGCGTTTGACCGGCTCCTCTAATTCTGCTGCTTAACACTAGGCAGTGAGTTGGGCGGCTGCTCCTGAGCCGGATTTACATGGTCTGCGGCTGACGACCTGCACTGCTCGGCCACGCGCCTCCCGCCCCTTCCGTGGCTGGCCCCCACTGGGGTTTATTTCTTTGTAAGATGAACTCTGCATGAAGATGCATAGGCCTTCTCTGCTCACCACTTACCCACCCAGACACGAGCTGTACAAAACTGCTGACTGAACAGACTGTTATAAATGAGAATCACAAACTCTCTCTCCTCTGTTGGTTAGAGGCAGCTTCTCAGGGGAGTAGTGGGGACAAAAATCCCAATTGTTCAAGGCAGAATTCGATCTCGTTATAAGAAGGAGTATGCTCTGTCGTTCTCTGTGACAGAAAGGGTCTGGGCTGAATTACCTGAATCCCTCCAGACTTACACTCCTAAATCACAGGCAGTTTAGGTCTGCTGCCTGGAGATCATTCTGAGGACGCCCTTTCAAATATCTCTGTTGTTCACACTGTAAATAAGAGAGTTGAGAACAGGAGGCACTGTAAATAGAGAGGTAAATACTGGACATCAGAAAAAGAGGAGGGTCCTCCCCAACTCATCAGATGGTGGAGACAGCCACCGTTGGGACGCAGAGACATGGGAGATGCAGGTCCACAGGGCTTTGAGATGCTGCCCTTGAGACGTGGTGCTGATGATGGTTGTCCAAATCATAACATAGGAGATGACAATGAGCAATGAGTCCAAGACTCATTCCAAAGACTGGGATAACAGCTCACAGACCATACAAAATATGGAGGGAAATGTCTGCATGCCACCTTCATTATGTCTGGGTGCAGACAGTAGGGATGAGAGAGGACTTTGGCACAGCAGAAAGGCAGGCACCTAAGAAGAAAAACCAAGGGCAATAGCACACCAAAGCCTCTCGCTGCGGAGCCAGCCCAATGCCCAGGATCCTGGTGCCGGTGAGGGTGGACACGTAGTGCAGTGGGTTACAGATGGCAATGAAGCAATGGAAGGACATGGCCAGCAGCCGCCCCAAGTTAAGAAGACGGAGTGGATGAAAAACATCTGGGCTGAACAGGCTGAAGCCGACTCCTCAGGAGTCAAAGCAGAAGGTGGTGAGCATTGTGAGCAGCGAGGAGAGTGAGACCTCAAGGTCGTTGAGGTACATCATGCAAAGAAAGAAGTTGATGGAGGTGTCGGTCTTCTTGTAAGATGCAAAGAACAGTGCAGTTCCCCACAATGGAGATGATGTGGAGGGTGCAGACAAGGAGACCGAGCCAGACGTGGACAGCCTCCAGGCCAGGGGTGACTGAGGAAGGCGGTGGGCTGGACGATGGTGATGTTGAGGACTGTCATCACAAGCAGCAGCTGAGCTGGTTGCACCAGATCTCCCCACAACAACAAGCTATGGATGTGACTCCAGGTATGATGGGATTAAAAGGAAAGGCATCACGAGCTGAAGACCTGCAGTCAGGGGGTATCCCTGCAGCATAAGGGAGATGTTCCCAGGGAGGCTGGAGGGGCAGGTTTTTCAGTCTAAAAGGACTAGAGAGGTTTGCTGGCTTTGCAAGGCTGCACTGCATTTTCCCAGGATGGTTCACCTGGCAGACATTAAAAAGCTGAGAAAAGGGGAGGACAGGTAGATTTAAACAAACCCTCCCAGAGGAGTGAAGGCAAGGCACCCGCCTGCAGTCTGACCTGGGAAAAAGTTTCCTGGTGAAAGGTAAACCCTTTTTTTTGTGTCCTGATTATAAGATTTAAAAACAAAGCAAAACCATCTCACAGCTGAAGTGCTCCTTACTCCTGCT
>NW_009200448.1:1922-13720 GCF_000690835.1 Fulmarus glacialis
TCCTTGTCTCACCCACCAAGGGTGATTTGGCTGTTGCATCATTATGCAAGAAATAAACCTGAGTAAACAGCGGACCTGGCCCCCCAGACACCGTCTCCAGGTTGGTGACTCTCACGTTCATAACACCCTTGAAACAACACTGTGGGGATTGGCGTCTAATGGGAACTTTGGGAAAGCCTGGTGTTTCCATGTGTAAAATCCCCACTGTGAATCTAGTCCCAGAGCAAGTGTTAACCCTTTTGGGTCCTTTCCCTTGGGTACCTATCATTTTGTAAGCCTGGACTCTAGGCTTACCCTGTAGACATCGCAGTCTCCAGACACTGCGGTAACTGGAGGTTATCTGTATCTGACTTTATTTCCAGTGATATTATGCATGGGGAAACTGAAGGTATGTGAGCATACAGCAGTTATGTTTGAACTTAGCAGCCCCTGCATCAGGCAAAGCATAGAAGATACAAAATTCATCTCTTGAAGCCCCAGATTTTGTTATTATTGTGTTTTAATGTTCTCTGTGGTCATATAATGGCCTAAATGTTCAAAAGTGACTAGAAATGTTTGCTACCTCATTGTTTTGGTACTCAGCTTGAAAATTCTTCATATATGCTGGTTTTCAAAAAAGCACTTGGTTCTGTCTTCAGCATTGGATCAGTGTTTCAGTTTGAGTACCATAACGTTAATCCACCCTAAATCACCAGGAACTTCTGCACTTTGAAGATATAGCTCATCTGTTCTTTGGCCTAGGTACTTACAAAAGAAGATGCTATTCAAATTGAGGCAGGTCTGTCTCTGCCGTCATTCTCACACGCTGCTCCATCCCTCAGAGGTGCAACTTGGCAGGCTGGAAGATGGCGATGCTAAGGGCTGTCACGGTAAGCAGTGGTTGCATAAGCTGCTCTGTGAAAGCAAAACACAAACACAGGTCAACCTGTCATTAGAAAAGGGGGAAGATGTGTAAAATCACAGAATCACAGTCAGAAAAGCACAGAGCAAAAAGGGCAAGTGCTCCTGGGGAACGGATTCAGATGGGATGGATCAGTCTCCAGCCACTTCTTCAGGCTGTGAGCTCAGGTCTCTGGCCTTTTTCCCAAAGGAGATCCCAGCAAATGGATGGGTAGGGTGGGTGCAGCTCACAAACCTTTAACTTGCTTTTTTTTTTTTTCTGGAGGTTTGAGCTACCACCTTCAGCTCAAAGATGTCTTCATCTAACTGAGAAAGCTTAAATCGTGACCACTCAAGAGGACTGCACTTTGCCTGTACAAGGGAAGCAGACAGTATCTTCTATTAATTTCAATGTCAGTTTAGTTGAAATGGATGCAAGAACTAGAGAATGGCTTGCAGTATTGAAAGGTGAAAGGTGTCCCCTTTCTGCCTACCAATTAGCAGTGTTGTGGCTTTCACATTTTAGACAGAGATTTTCAGAGGTGTTTAATGGACTTTAGGTGCCAAGCCCTTCATTCCACTGGCTGCTAGACAATAGACCTTATTAAACCTCCCCAGTCCAGGTGCAAGTAGAGGGCAAATACACATTGAAATAGAGCCTGTTACATTCCTTTTAGGCAACACCACGACAGCAATAAAAAATGGTCTAGTACCACTATGAGGATGACCACAGCTAACCCGTACATGCTATTGAATGTGATGTCTGCTCATAGCAGCTTCATCAGGTCCTGATGCAGGCAGTAGGCGTGGGAGAGCACATGGGACTGGCAGAAGGGCAACCTTCTCAGCAAGAAGAGTGATCGCAGCCCTCCTAAGAGACATCTGCACAGCGCAGCCAGCCCGATCCTGCCTATCCTGGCATTGGTGAGGATGGAGGAGTATCTCAGCGGGTAGCAGATGGCCACATAACGATCAAAGGCCATGGCCAGAAGCACTGAGGACTCCATGAAGGAGGAGGAATGAACAAAGTAAAGCTGAGCAAAACAGGCATGGCATCAAAACTGATTTCCCTGTGGTTGACCCAGAAAACACTCATCACAGTTGGCATTGTAGACAGAGACAAACCCAAACTGATGATGGCCAGCATGGATAGGAATTGGTACATGGGCTCGTGGAGGCTAGGATGGGTCCCGATGACAAAGAGGATTGTGCAGTTCCCTGCGAGGGACGCAATGTAAATGCAAGTGAAAGGGATGGAGAGCCAGACGTGGGAAACCTTCAGCCCCGGGATGCCTGCCAGGATGATTTGTAACAGGAGGAGTCGGAGCTGTTGACAACCACATGATGGACCAGGGAGCATCTACACTGAAATAAAAAAACCTCAAAAAATAAGCATACTGCCCACAAACCAGAAAACAGACATATACATACTTATATATGTAGATGATACAAGTTTCATAAATTACCCAGGTTCATAGCAGTGGTTAATGAATGCACTGCTGATTAATTTTCTCTTTTCATTGATGACTATAGGATAAAATATTTAGACAAAAGCATCAAGGAGTTTTGAAATTTATCAGCTACCTCAATACGTTAGAACTTCCCAGCAGCAATATTTGTTTTTAAATACTATAATAAATCATGACTAGATCACACATGTCCATCCAGCAGTGAGTTAGACTTTTGCACCCCGTGATCCAGATTTTGTCTTGGGAAGGTGGATTACAGTACTGAGGATGTTTTAATTTTTTTCATGATAAATGTAACTTGTTATTCAACAAAACCTGTAATTGTTCATCCAATAGATAAGAATGGAATAATGTCTTGAAAAAAAATGAAATATAAATTTAATGCAAATTTCACCTGAGGTATCAGCAGAGAGAAAGAGCTTTCAGAGAAAGAGAGCTGCAGGAATAAATCTCGTGGCAATGTGGAGTCCCCCATGTACAACATGCAGAATAGCCTGGCCAAGGCAGCCGGTGCTTGTGTGCGAGACAGGGAACCGGAGATGCAATGCTTGCTGCTTCATCTCTCCTGAATGGAAACCCTCGAATCCCTGCACGACCACAGAGTCACTGCTACAAACGAAAGATCCTTCCAGGGAAATGGAGGTCCAGAAACTCCAGGAAGAGCGCTGACAATGAACACTGTAAGATCAAACCTTGCAGAGTTATATAGCATAGAATAGACTATTTCAGTTGGAAGGGACCTACAACAATCATCTAGTCCATATCAAAGGAGAGAGTTTTTTCTTATTCTCTGAGGAAACAAGTCTCTTACTGAAGGGCTTACTTAGTTTAGACTACGTGATTGGCAAAAGAAAAGCTGACTTGATCTAAAAATTGTCCATCAGTCGGTGCGTGGTTGACAGTGATGACTCTTCAATATAACCCACAAGCACAACGTGACCCAGTGACTGGAAACTGAAGTTACACAGAAATTGGATGACATGAGACACTGCTAGTTTGCAAATCTGAAAATAAGAAAGGACAGATGACAAATTCTTCATCTTTTGGAACCGTAAAGCTAAGAACAGAAATTCTTCTGAGCTGTATGCTTTGCCTGAAGCCCATATGATGGGCTTGATGAGTAAATTGGTTATGAAATTCTTCTGGAAGGGTGATGCAGGATGTCAAAAAAATCATCACAGTGATCCTTTCTAGATCTAGTATTTTCTAACTCTCCTGTAACCAGGAAAAAAAACCCCACATGAATTAACATGAATTGTAACAGAGAGAAGGGATTAAACACTATTTCCTTGCTTTGCCCTCAAGTACCATATAGTGAAACCTCTAAGCATCAAGATCAGGCTCTGCAAGTGCCATCTGAGGTGTGAAACCTCATGGCAACGTTCCTGCCCTCTGCATTTTGGAAACCTACCAAGCTCTGCTGCAGCTGAGGCTCAGTTTTGACTCTGGTGAGAAAGCCCAAGCCAGACTCACTGAATCCACAAACAGCTGCGTACGAGGTCTCTGAAACCCCCCAGGGACCTTGAATAAAGGGGCTTGGGGGAACAGACAAACAATAGGGAATCAGAGTCAAATCTGCCTTCAGTTCACAAGCGTTGGGGATCAAGTCCCCCCTTTGCAAGGAGCTGTACAGACACTAGAGAAACCTCCTTCTCTGCGTGGCACTCACGCCACACAAGGTAGCATTGGGTCTAAATAAGAAATAAGCCTCCTGAGTCCTGGCTGTGCCTGTGCACGCATGAAAGGATTGCTGCAGTCTGCTGGGTGATGCCGAGCAGCTGGCTCACAACCTGGGGTCGGGAGCTGAAGCCTGGGGTGGGCAGAGCTGACTAGTCCCACCTGCTCTTGGATTTGCACGGCATTTCAAGTTCATTCGTGTGTTGTGGCCAGATGAGACTGGTGTATTTATCTGCTCTGATCACCTGCGAGTCAGCTGCGTGCCAGCTACACGCATGGTGTTGTTGCACACAAATGTGTTACGTGTCTCCTCTTTGCTGCCAAGCAGAGGTGTGCTGTGGTGTGGGCAGCAGTAATGCAGGCACCCCTAACCTGTGTCATCCAAAATCCCCCATTTTGTTCTCACCCACTCTGCAGCATCTGTCCGTTGCTCATTTGAAAGAAGCCCATGCCCACACTGATTTTACATGGGGGTAGCTGGTCTCTCCAAGGACAGCAGTTGCCCCATGTTCGTATGTGCAGTGACCCAGCACTTGGTCCCAACTCTGCTGGAGGAGATATTCTGGGTGAAGTGTCTGCAAAATGCACTGTGAAATGTCGTCCAGATCCTGGCTGGTCCTCTCACAGGCTGTCACAAGCTTGCACGTGGATCCTCCTTTTTTTGGCTCTTATTACAAAAGTTCTTCCTCTAATGCGTTCACAAGGGGAGAAAGTGTCAGATTTGTAATGGGATGGAAAGGAAATGCAACGTTGTCTTCTGTGGCCCCCGAGTCCCCACCACCTTGCTTGCCCTTTCTGCCTCCTGCATCAAGGTCTCTTTGCTGAAGCTCTGGTTATGGGAACAGATTTTCTCATAATAGCTCGAATGACCAAAATGGGGTAGCCCTTTCTTGGATGAGGTCTGCGTGGTGTGCTGCATGCTGACCGGAGACCCATTCCACCCAGCACAACTCGGGGTTCCCAGCAGCTGAAAGGATGTAAGATTATCTATGCTGTCCTCTATTTATAGTGTTACAGCTCTAATAAACAGTATTTTAAATGATGCTTTACAGGGCCTGAGTGCCTTTCTGGCACTGGGGTCACCACAGATGAGCAGCTCCTGGTGCAAAACTCCTCCCTGCAAGGTGAGAGGATGCAGCGGCAAGGAGGCTGTTTCGCCATGGTTGTCCAGGGTGAGATGACAGCGAAGGACTCCCACCTTTCAAACTCCACGGACTCTCCTAGCCCCATCCTGTCTCCTTGCCACACACGCAGTGATGCTCCATGGGGCTGGACCCCCTTCCAGGCTCCAGGCAGCTCCTCTCTCACTGTCCTCGGTTTGGATGGGAGGTGGTGTGGTTGCAGAACGGTCTGCTGCTCCTCGGGCAGGTCCACAGCCCCTGAGGAAGCTCTGTGCTTGTTGGGGAGAGCCCGAAGGCCCGGCCAGCCGATGCTGTGACCTGGGCAGCGTTCAGGAAAGGAATAAGCGCAGGGCAAGCACAGGGGGATCATTTCTCTGCTAACCTCTATCAGCCTGAGGCTCCGGCACCTCCTGAACCAAGAGCAGCGCTTTCTGTTGAATATTTCCTAATGGATTTTTTTTGCTGTGGATTTGTGTTACTGCTTGGTTGACCCCCTGCAGACTTTTGGCGTTTGCAGTCCACTCTGACAAAATGTTCCAAAGCTTAATCCTGTTGAGTGAAAAAACCCTCCTGTATTTGGTTTTAAATTTGCCACCTGCTATTTTATTTAATGTGTCTTAGTTCTTGTATTAGAAGAGACAGCAAGCAATTACACCTGAATGTCCTCTTCAGGTCACTCGAGATTTTACAGAGCCCTTCCCCACCCCATCAGTCATCGCTCTACCAGTAGGCATGAACTGGAGATAAATGAAGTTGTCTTTCAAACTGTAAAAATTGTGCCAAGTTCCTCAAAGATCACGTCCTAAGTTAACCTATCCTAGTTATAATATGAAAACCACCCCTCCACTGCTGAAACCTCCCCCTACCACATTAATCCCCTCACCCACGGAACGTGCAAGTTAATGGTGAGAATGACGAAGCAAAATGGTAATAAGAAAATTAACAACCAATCTGTTTGTAGAATGGGCGGCAGTTAGCTGATTTTAAGATGTAAATAAGGACTTGTTTTGTATTTTGGTGTGCTAGTTTTGTGGAGTTACCATCTAGTGCCCATCTCTGCGCAGACATGGAATAAACAAGTATCTCGGCTCTGTGTGTGAGATCGGCTCATTGCTCAGCGGGTAACGAACCCCGCTTGAGGGACAACAGTTTGGACACAATGTTCCTCAGCCTGTTCACATTTTCCTGGACAACCTGTGGGTGCAGCTTCCACCTGCACTAAACCCACCATTTCTGGGATGAAAACCAATCAGATCTGGGAGAAATCGCTGAGAATACTTAAAATGCTACTCCTTAACATACTGTTAACATACCCTTAACATACTATTCCTGAAATATTTCCTTGCCCATTCCCTTCATTGTTAAAAGCCACATGCAACCTCTGGGCCCCCATCCAAAGGCACTCTCAGTATTGTTTTCCAGTGGACTTACAGTCATATAGGGAAACAGGCAGAAACTACATTTGGTATATACCAGAAACCTTTCTAGACTAGTCATGACCCCATACGCTCTCTCTGAACATTAACATACACTGTATTGAACCCAGCGGCTTGTTTTTCTCCAAAGCATCTTCCAAAAAGTTACTCAGTCAAATTCTGAAAAACTCAAAAGCTGGAGAATTCAGCATGTTCCTAATGCTTCCACTAACTTCTTCCAGTGGTTAAACATCACCACTGCAGAACGTGCTCTTGCTTACGTGGACTCTGAAGAAAACTGCTTTTCGACCTCCACCCTGGGACTCTTTCTTTATGCTGGAAAAGGGGGGAAAGCAAACTCACCCAGCAAAATCCCTCCCGGTGGGGTTGCTTTTGAACTCTGCAGAGAAGGTAGCGAGCTGTTGTGCCAATCTCCGCAGCAACAGTGTAAATACAGAGTTAAATTAACGTGGCTGCTGGGGTTTAGGAGTTGCAGCAGTGTGAACGAGAGAAGCGTTTGGGTTTAGCGTGATGCACTGTATGAAAAAACATCTTGTCCCTTGTGCAGAGGAATGAGTGAACCTTATGACTGAAAAGAGACGAAAAAATCAGAATTCCATTTCCCTGAGCCCTTTCATCCTTGGTTCACCTGTCTTTCTGCCTGAGAGCAACTTCTGCACAGCACAGATGGAAGAAATCAGACAGCTCGTGTACCATGGCAAGTCGAGCCTTGACAAAACCAAGCTCACCGGAGCTGACTGCCTGAGTGCTCCCAGCTTCCCGGGGGACACTCTGCCTGTAGCGAACTCCGCGCTGTCACGTGCTAGCTGGAAGGCTGTGCAGCCACGCCTGGGCTAAGCCGCAGCGGCAGCTGCGCCGGTGCTGTGAGCACACCTGCAGACCTCCAGCCTCGCAGGGCACGTGTCCTGTACCGCTGATGTCCCGTGCACACGCTTGTGTGACATCCGCAGCGCAGCGCGGGCAGGGAGCGTGCGTCGGCTCACACCGTGTCCTGCGAGCGGCCACGCAGATCTTCCCTTCGCCTCCCCAGGCTGCCCTCAGCTTTGGGTACGCAGCCGTAGGCTGGAGACTGGCTGGGTGCTGGAGGAGGTGCTGAGCCTCCTCGGGGTCCCTGTCGCTGGGTGTCGATACACCTGCAGATTACAGAAGCCCACCTGTGGTGCCCGAGAAGTGCCCTGGGTGCCTAAGCTGCAGCTGGAGGAGATCGAGTGGAGATCCGCAGTTAGTGCCTGGACAGCAGCCCAGCTCCCCAGATGCCAGGGATTTTGCCTGAGTCGAGGTGTTTTCCAGGCTGCAGTGACAGTCTTGGCTGGACCTGAGTGCACGTGCAGGCATGGACGTGCAGACACAGCGACAGACACATCTTCAAGCTGAAGGAGCCCAGGTAGACAGGGTGGCTTTGAGGCTGCCAGTGGTCAGAATGGGGCCTCTGCTGGGCACCCCTTGGAGCATCTGAGGCACATCAAGCAGGTGAGACGCCAGGTAGGCCTGTGCCTGCTGCAGCGATGGGGCAGTTTGGGCCATGGATGTCTCGGTCCAGAGTTGCTCTTCTGGGTAGCTATTATGCTTAGGAACTTTTTCACCTCAAACTGTTACCACCTCACCAAGACAGGAACGATATTAGCATCTTATAGGCATTCTTTAGCATAGAAAACATCTCCCTATCAAAAACACAGCATCAACCACATCACTCTTCTGGCATGGAGCTAACTGCCTCCTTTACAGTTATGGGGGAGAAATAAGCATTGCTGAGGGATTGTTCGTCTCATCCCATAGCACAGACCAGGCAAGCTCCTGCCAATGTCTGACTCTCCACTGGATAAGGAAGGTGACCATATGCAGCTAGATGGACATCTTTTAGAGGCTTATGGCATTTGGCCCCAAACAAGTGAGTTTTTCCCAAAACCTTTTTTGCATTTTGTGCTCTGATTGTTATTTCTAGCATAATTTATTGACAGGGAAATGAAAGTACAGCACCCGCCACACTATGATGCAGAAGCCTCACAAGATGGCTCTTTCATCCCAAGCACAGTTAATAGACGTCAGTGGATCTATGCACCATGAGTGCGTTTGTTCCTGTTTTCAGCCTGCTCAAATTGGTGATTTTTACAATCTGCCCAAGTTGCATTCAGCGGCGACTGGGTAAGTAGCTCCCCAGTGTAACCCAGGAGAAGAGCCACTCTAAAAAGCAGAAGCTGGGAAGCAGAGCACAGCAGAGTGGGACTCTCAGTGTCCAGGACTAGGGAAATCTCCAGGAAAATCCCAGATGGTACCTAGCACAAGGGGAAAAAAAAACCCTCAAAAACATTGCTCCCAGGCTTTTCTTTTTAACCACATTCCCATTTTGGAAATCGAGACCTTCACTTTTGCTGGGCTGGAATTCATACCCTTCAAGGTTGTTCTGTGACCCAGACTGAATAGGGTAGTCACAGACCGTATTGCTCCTCCTGGGGCAACGAATGTCAGTTGTTTTGCATATGGGATACTAGGATTTGGGCCCTATTCAATAACCTGGGTGCTCGATATAATTTGCTCTGACAGCCGGACTGGGGGCTGCTAGTGCTAACTGACAGAACCAAGGGAGAAGTTTCCCTGCTACGTGTTGTATCTATCAAGAAACGGGCAGTGCTGAAGCAAACCGATCTGATGAGAAAATAGAAGAGATATTGGATAGTAAGATCATGTCTAAGATAGTGGGATGAGTTTTCTGAAGCACTTCCTTGGGTATAGAAAACCTGCTTCTGACCACCTTCAAATTCAATGCTTCACTGCTATTTTTGCCTCTCCTTCCAGGTGCAATGACATATCCAGCTGAAGGATGATCTGTGTCCAAGTGGTCAGCATCATGTGGGATTTTATTATCCAACTTATCTCATAATTACCCCAAATTCTGGGAAATAAACCCTTATGGAGCCCCAAAGACATTTATTGCTGACCTCTGCAGTGCCCCTGACACTGACAGTCATCAGATCGAGGTGACTCACCCATTACAAAAGGATAGCTTCCACATCAGTAATTATTTCATCTTCATTCATCAGAAGGACACAGTTTTGCTATTGGGAGCAATGGATTCAGTATTAGAAAATGGTCATGTATAATTTTTTGAAAAGCTAATCGCTTTAATGCTGGGCCACTTTTACCTCCAGCAAACAACCACCATTAATGACGCATTTTCATGAAAAATGTGGTTTTATCAGATGTTAGCTGGCTGACCCTGTCTTTTGTTTCAGAAAAAAGGTAATTTCTTTTATTAGGCCAAAGGATGTAGTTGGAAGATGAAGCTTGCAGAAGAGCCTTCTTTCTATAAAATCTGCTGATGTAAGTAACAGCTCCTGATCACACTTAGCTACTACCCCTCTCTGCTTTATCATTTGTGCTTTTAGGGGTCCTCATGTCTTCACACACAGAGGGGTCAGAAGGGGAAACCTTGTCTGCATGGGGGTTTCTGAGGGGAAACTCTGTGCGCATCCAGTAATAACACACAATATTACTGTAGTAACATTTCTGCTGAAAGTCAGTCAGGTCCTCAGAACAGCCTTATGTTTAATAGCTGAGAAATCCAATCTGCCTATGCAATTTGCTGACGAAAATACAGGAAGACCAAGAGTGATGGTGGGTCTCTATCAAGACCCAAATATTTATTATGACTGAGATAACACCAAGGAGTTCAAACCCCCGTATCACTGCTTAGTGAAGATCAACATATCACTAGGCAGAACATGCTATCCTATATGTAGATAAGGAATATCAAAATACACATACAACAAATGAGATGCATAGGACAGTGGTAGAAAATATATATCTAATGTGAAATTCTCAATGGAAACATGAAAAGTAGGAATAGAAGGAACCTCAAGAGATCTTGTAGTCCATCTACCACCCTAAAAGACAACAGCTTACCCAAACCAACCCAGAAGGATATTTAGTAAATCTGTTCTAACATTCCTGGATGGCACCTCCATACCAGAAGGATATTTAGTAAATCTGTTCTAACATTCCTAGATGGCACCTCCATACCTCTCCAAAAAATCTCATCCTTGAAAGGAGTCCTCGTGCTTCATATTCTGTGGACTTCCAATTATTTTGTTGCTTTCCTTCTGCTAACGGGTCTTTGTGTTCCTTTACAGACGGTGCCCCCACCTATGGGTTTGGTGCTGAGAAGAACAGGACGGTTACTCTGCGTGCCCTGGGTACAACACTCATACTTTCTGACATAGTCTTCACTTTGGGTTTTATTTTCTTGTTTGTTTTAGCAAACCACGACATTGTTGACCAATGTTTGCCTTGTCACCTCTGGTACTTCCCAAAGCTTTGTTGTAGAAGTGGTGCCTACTCTATTTCTCTTTTGAAAAAATAATATAAAAAACCCCATAGATCAATATTAGTGCCAGACTAACTAGTCTGATACTAGTGTTTACTGACATAAATCCTCCCTTTCCCACCAGCCCAACTATGTGAATTGCATTTCTAGTCACACATCCAGCGTGTTAGGACAGCTCTGAATTTCAGCCTTCTCCCCGCTGTACTTTCAGTTCTTCTGCCTTGTTCTCACTGATGAATTAATGAGCAGTCTTCCTACCCAAGCACCAGAAGGATGCTGGAGTTACACCAAAAATTTTAAATAGTCAGGCAGAATAATAAAGATGACATCAGTCTGGTACGTTCATATGGAATACACTGATGAAAGGCCAGATCTTTCAAGCAAGATCAGATCTATGTACCCAAAATGACATGACAACATCTACATTTAGACCCAAAGAAACCTCTATTTTCTTAAAAGCTCATTAATGAAAGTGAGTAACTGCAGAAATAAGACAGCTTCCTTCAAATCCCCGTTTGCTTCGTCTTTGACAATGAGTAATTGGTAACTTTTCTTTGAAAAAGTCTTTTTTCCAATGAGTTTTGCCTTCACTTTGTGGTAGTTTCATTTAGATCATTCTCCCCTTTCTTCTTTCTGAATACATTATATGAAATGTGTCAAAAGCATAATTACAGTCAAGGCAGATTTAATTTTCTGTTTCTTCCCTGTCAGCAAGGCACATTACCCCATCTAAAGGAAAAATCAGATTGCTTTGTCACAATTTGTTTCTAAGAAATTCACGGTCACTGCTACTTATTTCCTTGATGTGCCCTGCGTGCTCCATAAATACTTGGTTTGTCTGTTTCAGTATTTTTCAGGAAATAAATGTTAATCCGACTGGTTTCCACCTCCCTGC
>NW_009200449.1:0-2362 GCF_000690835.1 Fulmarus glacialis
AGCTTATAGCCATCTGTTGCAGCACTCCATATATATGTTCATATTGACTGACTGAGGTTATTATATATCCAGAACATTCAAAGAAGTTTTGATTTAAAGGCAAATATTAACACTCTTTAAAATTGCACAGATTTTTTCTTCACTACTTCTGATGTGAAGCATTTGAACCCAGCACAGAGAATTGGAAAGATTTTTTCTTTTTTTTTTTTTAATAAACTCTAGTGGTTGGTGATTGAATCAGTTCTGCCCAATTTTCTCCAATATAGCCATGTTTCATCAGGACAGATATAACACTAGTAGTTCAAAACTCTAGAAATTTCCAAACTGATCAGAAAGCCGATTGCCTGGGATAGAAATAACTTCCTATTTCACACAGTAGGCCAATCTTAGTAGTACGGAGGTAAATGAAAAAATTCCCGTAAACTTCTCTGGGGATAGCATTTCAAACAGAGGAACTATCTACAGCTTCTTCCAATAACAGTTTGTATTTACAGTTCTTGTCACTTCTGTTTGCAGAAGTAACTTAGGGAATCAATCTGGTTCCAAAAAATACATTTAAATTAATGCATCACATGGATATTGAATGCTGCATGTGCGGTACTCTTTGAAAGACACCACTTTAGAAGAAGCTATTGCATTTCCATTGAACACTAATCAGCCTAGAAATATCAGAAGCTACCCACTATAAAAGTCCTAGCACTTTGGCAGTGCATGTCATTGGCCTCTGCACAATACATGCGTATAGTTCCAGCTGCCCCTTCAGGGAATTTTTTTAAAGTGCTACCCAGAAAGTGTTGACATTTTCTGCTGTGGGTGGCAGTGAGCTTAGGAACTGGCCATAGTACGAGAAATACAAGCACATTACAGCAAACTTTGGCCCCTTTGTCTTAGTCTGCAACACAGTTTCACCTACATGTGATGGAAATGATTGAAAAGTAGTTATTGAAGAGAGGGTGAAAGAGGATACATAGTATTGTCTGCACAGTGTATTAATTATGTGGGTAATGTTAAAGCTGTTTTATCTATAAGGTTGTTTATCTGGAACCCTTTATTAAACTAAAACCAAACAAAACTTTTCAAAATTTATGGGACCTAATACATTTTTTCCCCCCTCAATGGCATGCAAAACACTTTGCAAGTCTAATGTAATTCTTGTATAAACTTACATGTACAATTGTGTCTTCCACCCAGTCACCAAACCACACCATTTTTAAATGAGCATCCTATTAGTATATAATGCTATAATATAACATAGGGAGCTGTCATTAGTCCATATTTTCACACTTGGATATGCAGAAACTCCTTTGGCAGGGAATGAGAACTTCACAAAATCTTATCTTGTAAACAAAACTAAATCAAGAACAGATTTAGAAATAATGTGAAAAAAACATTTGAGGTTTGTCTCTCACCCAGTACTTGGCAGATTGCAAATTATGATTTTGTTACAAACAGAATATTATGTATAAATCTGCTAGTTGAGAATGATGCCAGCTCCTCCAAAGTTAAGAATCATTGAAGAAAAATGTTCAGTATCCTTTACTGGCATATATGTATTTGTCTATCATCACCTCTTCAAATATCTAGATTCTGAGTTTTGTTTTTCAACCCCTGTTTGGTAACCAATTTTTCCCAACTCTGGCAGTGAATTTTGTAGCAAACTGAGATCACTGGCAAAGTAGAAGGGAAAGAATTATTAAAAAGCTTGGCCTCTCCCTTTAGCTGGACACAGCCTCATAAACTTATGATTAGGTGTTCTTCTGGTAGGATATGGAGTAGTAGGTTTGAAACTGGGGGCATTTTACAGCAGTTGTACTGAACCATAGCAGTGAGGATTTGGTCTTAATTCCATGTGTTCCTCATCTTATGTCTATAAGGCTGTTGTGCAAACCTTCGTTAGAACTGTGTTAACTTAAAAAAAAGTAGAACACAAAATGCATCCAGCAGTTAGGAACATTAAAGGTGAGTTGCTGCACGGTGACACTCAGGGGCTTGGAGCATGTCAGAAATGTCTGTAAAAATTCCAGATTTGGAGCTAGTGTCTATAGACCAGCTCCCTTAAAAGGTCAATGGCAACCTCTCAACATCTTTGTGGCATTTGTGTCTCTCTGAAGACCTACAATGAGCAAAAAGTCTCAAGGTTCTGTGTGATGGAGCACCAGGTGCCAGGGAAGTTCCTCAGCCTCCTTGCGTAAGGGACTGAGTAGGCTGCGTTTCTTCAGAGGTTGTCTAGCAAGTACCTCCTGAGAAGTCCTATCCTGGCAATGCTGTACAGTCTCTGCAGTTTCCTAGGAAAACCTTTGTCTTTTTGGCACTACAGCAAAACTTCTACCAAGTAAGTTAGAATCATAGAATCATTAAGGTT
>NW_009200450.1:0-20606 GCF_000690835.1 Fulmarus glacialis
AGGCCAGGCCTCACCGGAGGTGCTCTGTGCAGCCCAGGCCTGGGTGGGTCATTTCATCGCGTTCAGGGCTACCTGAGGATGGCACCTAGCTCCAGAAACGCAGGGCTGCGAATTGATTTTGCGTGGACGTTATTTCAATAGCGTATGTAAGAGAAATGCATATGTGGCTTTAGTGTCAGGTGGCTTATTCTGGACTAACATTTTCTTCCTGCTACCTTTATGGTAAGCTTTAAACATCAGCAGATGTTGAAAGTATTTAAATAATACCCTTTCATTGCTCTTAAAGGACTTCTTGACAAGCATAAAGAAATGTTTCCATTCTGGTGAATACCAGAAAATGTGTTGGAGCTACTTGGGCCTTGAATCAGACATTACCTATGATAATACAATGGGTTTGGCTAATTCTTATCAAACTGGGAGGCATTTTTTAAATGAAACTCACAGTACTATATGTTTCTTCACACTTTTTTTTTTCTTTGTTATGAACATGTATTGGTTGATGTCAATTAATGCTCTGTGAATTTGGTTAACAGAAAATCTGTTAGAGTTGAGACAAAAACTAGCTGATGTGATAGAGATAAGCAGGGCAACAGAATGTTTAAAACATCCTTTATGACTTAGGCATTGCATGACTGTAGTCATATCCTTTATACTAAAAAAAAATCACAACAGCATGGTATTGCTTTACGTTATTATAGTTACCGTGAAACCTTAATCAGCAGAAAATCTATCATAAATAAGGAGTAAGGTTATATAAGATTCCATCAGGGATCCAAACGTTATTCCATTGAGGTCAATAAGCACAGTTTTAATGGAGAAAAAAGGGGTATTTGGTGGGGGGAAGGGGGCTAAAAAAGTTGTGGGATTTTTTTTTTTGATGTGTTGATACCCCTCTCTGATCTCTCCAACAGTAGTTTTCAAAGTACCCTTACAAACCCAGCTGTTATCTTTATATTTTCTTCATAGATAGGGGTACTGAGTCACAAAGAGAGGAAGTGTATTTTTAAAAGCCCTAAAAAAAGAAACCAGGAGGTTAAAAAAGAAAGAGGAAATGGAGGTTATTGAACAATTTGAGCATTTATAAGATAGTCTTTCTGCTTTTTTTCCAAGATTGGACCCCTTAAATGTCATGCTTTTGGTGTTGTGCGTTAAGACGAGCACTTTCCAGGAAACGTGTGTGGTGACTCCGTCATGTTGTATAGCGTAGTTCACATCTATTCCTGGTAGCTTCCAGATGGTTTTTTTTAGGTATTCAGCATCTGAAATTGTACCGTTTTATTCCAGATTTCACAGGTAAGAATCAGATTATTGTAAAAGAGAGTTGGCTGATAGTAGAGTTTTGAATTGGTTCTGTGGTTGTCACAGGAGAAAGAAAGTCAAAAAATTACAATGGCTGTAATAAATTGGTTGGCTGAAAAATATTAAAAGTAAAACTAGTTAACACTTCTTTTTTTGTTAACTACTTTTTTCACTTTGTCAGAACCTGTTTACTGGAAAGCTTTTGGTCTAATGACTTCATAATGTGGAAGAACATTTCAAATAACAGCCAGATAGTTCACCAGTGCTTTTAGTCAGCTGAGTGGAAGAAATGACGTGATCTCAATGGAGTTTCCATGGAACCAAAATCTGTATCTTCTAAAAAAAAAAGAGATATAGGAAAAAAGTATTGAATGTTATTATTAAATTTTGTTTATTTTTAAATACAGCAAGTTACTTCGTATGGGTATTTTTAAGAGAATGAACATACCTAAAAAGCCACATCTTGCTATTTGTAATGTGATCTGGTTGCGTTTCAGAACTGTGAAACAGTTGTCTTAAAACCAAAACTAAAATGTGCATTTAAATTTTTTTTTTTTTTAGTTTTAATCATTTCTAATGTAATGTCATCTTCACTTTTAATATACATATGTTTTTTTGAACATTTCTGTCACTTTTTAACAATTTACTTAAAATACTATGTCTTAAAGTTCTCAAGAGTCAATCATGTCAAGTTCTTGCTGTTCTCAACATTCTAATCAGTACTTTACATTTACCAAATTTTTTGTAGTCTTTTGCTTCACTATGCGTTCTCTGTTAGTGGTGTGACAGGGATAAAGACAGGAACAGTTGTTCTCGTTCATACCAAAGGTTCATCAAAACCAATATCCTATGTCTGATGAGAGCTGATGGCATGCCAAGAAAAGTGTTTTAAGGGTGCTTTTATATGCCATGTCAAGCCTTCTTGGTGGAAGTTTACTCTATATTCTGAACCACAACAGATGGATAGTAAACCAGACTTTCTTAAAACTACCCGCCCTTTTTCTTACCTATTTGTTTGCTTGAGTCATAGTGTAGATACAGCATGAAACTGTTCAATAAAAAAACCTCTTGACTCATGTTATAGGTAGGACTCCGTACGTATGCAGGCAGCAAGCAGGGATTGTGCAGTCGTTTTTATATACTGTTGTTACAGCATTGCTTGTATAGGAGTCTCTTACATCATCACTACTGTGGTAACTGTTGGTGTAAAGTTAACTGTTCATCATGGGTCTGTTATAAATGTGCAGAAATGGAAGTCTTCAGAATTCTTTCTTTCAGCTGACCTCGTAGATGTAGAGGGCTTTACAATTTTGTTTCATGAGATAAATGGAATGTTAGGTGTTCTATTATAGTATATGACTATTCCACTTGATCATTACATGAAACAGTTTGAAGCATTTAATGACTTGTCAGGTGTTACTAGTAGGGTAGGACCTAATCCTGTAAGACCTTTGCACTGTAAATGTGAAAACTGGAGTTTTGGTGCAAAAATTGTGGATCAGGACGTGCGTAAACAGGAACAAGTGTTAAAAAGTAAGACCTTTGTCCCTGTTTTCCATTTCCTCTACCATGCCCTGTATTAGAGACGGAGAGCCATTTTTCTGTTTTCATCTTGGAACTTTGTTCTTTAATAACTTTTCCCCTTTTCCCATCTTCCCATCTTCCCTCTCGTGCTCTCTCTCTCGTTCTCTCTTTTCCTTCCTCCCCCTTCGTTTTTTGGTCATCTCTTGCAGGCTTATTTTCACTTCTTAGGGAAGCCTTCCCCATTTGAAAGAGTTTTAGGCATCCTCGGCGCATGGCACAGATCAAGCTTAGCTCCAGGCAAGTCAGCATGTCTATGGACCCTGGCATAACAACAAATAATTTAAGGAGCTTTCTAGATTTGGTTGTATGCTTCCACATTACCAAGGAAATATGCTTGTGCCAAGATCAGCTCACAAAAAAAGCAAGTTTTTTGACGAGCCCTGGTTATTAGGGACAGCAGTGGCCTTTTAATTTGTTGACATCCTTCTGCTTTTTGGCATCTGTATCATAGGCGTAGCAAAGCAACGTGTATAGCATCTGGAATTGAATTCACAGCAGAAATAATCTCAGAAGTCAGCCTGAATATAGGACAAGTTAGTGCGTAGGAAACCAACACATCTTCAAAGCTGTGGCTCGGAGAAGTACTGAATGCTCAAGGGTATATTTAAGGCATGAATGTTGCATATTAATTCAGAGGACTGGGCAGTAAAACTAGGCTTTGTTCAGTTTTTAAGTGTGTTGCCCAGTACTCTAAAATAAATTGTACACTCTGTGAAGCTATGTACTCTGTTGTCTCCATGTAGATTTGTACTTCATGTAGAGAACTTAAATTATCTAGTAGTGAAGAAAATCCTTTACGAGCCATACAGCTCTCTTCTGGAAGCTGGCCTTTGTCTTTGCAAGCAGAACGTATCTATACAGCATGAAGGAGCTCTCAGCCTATGTTGTAGGAAGAAATCATGGCAGGCAAGCCTGTACCTTGTAGGTAAGTTATTCTTTCCATCCCTAATGTTAGTTGAGGCACGGGAAGTTCACATGAACTGGCTGCCATTTAGGCACAGATGAAGGTAATCAGTTTACTGCTGTTTTAAAAAATGTAAGTCTTCTGTGGGAGATACTTCAGGAATTGTATGACATACTGATGACAGTCTTAAAAGGCCTTAGCTTGTGTGACTGTATTCAGAGCTATAGTTGGAGAAAAAATTCTAAACAGAAATTTACCAAGCAGACAGCAGTACAAATTGATGCCACAGAAGTCTGAGTTTTGAATTGTCATTTTAATGCATATTCCTTTATGGTTTTACAAGTAAATACAGTGGGGGGAGGGGGGCAATTATCTGTCCTATGGAATTAGTATTCCCAAATAACCAGGAACATACTGATTATCTCCTATTTTAGTTCTTCTGTCAAGCAAAATTTACAAAAGTACTGATTTCCTTTCATTCATTAAATGACTGATTTCATAATATATTAACACTTATTTTGTGAAATAGAGAAAACTGAAAATTAACTATATAAACAAATAACAGCTTAAGTATTAGTTATTATCACTTACTGAGTTGACAATGATAAGAATCAAAGATTATTTTCAGTAGCCGTTAAGAAATCTGTATGACTCAGAGTCAAATTACAAGCTGCTTCTATTGAAGAAGCTTCTGCTGGTATTTTCTCTTTGTTTCCTTTGCATGACACTTGGCTATTTCTTCTATCGTGTAACACCAGCAGTCATAGATGAATTTGTTCAACCATGCATATAGAGAGTAAGGTTGTAGTGTTTGGACCAAATGGAGGTCATAAACAATTTTAATTTATAATGATGCTATCACATGTATTCAGTTATGCTCAAAAAGCAGTATTTAGGTGGTTTTATAATTCATACCAGCAATAGCATCCCTGCCAGGATGTTACATGTAGGTTATGCTTGTGCAAGGTCTTTAACTTGTGCCTCTCACCAGTAAAATTATGTCTGGTTGTGACACTTCTTTTACCACGCCAATTTCATTTCTTGTAAATTGTATGCTGGGAAGTTAAGTATAGACAATATAAGACACAAGGGATTTTCTTGTATGCTTTGCCTCTGTTCTAGCCCTTGTGCTACTGTTGTATTTCCTCTGAGCAGTGAACAGATCGCAGCCTAGGGAATGGTGGTTGGGGAGGGATGAAGGGCCTCACAGTGCTGTTCTTTTATAGTGGTTGTGGTGTAAGAGAAAGATCCAAAGGTATTATTGAAACAAGGTTTGTGGGGAAAAAGGTGGTATGTTTTATTAAACCAACCAATACAACTGAAAAAAAAATAGATGCTTTCAGACAGTCTTTCTTCAGGTCTGAAACAGAAGAAACAAAAACAAAAGGTTGGAAAAATTAGTTCTGTGTTCATGCCATCCAACTAGATAATTGGCAAAGAAAAAGTCTTTGCTAGACGTAAAATACAGAAGGATATTGGTAAGAGAAAGTGGTCATTAGCTCTTTTGCATAGCCAGAGGCTTTCATTTAGCTCCAGAGGATATGTAGTCAATGAGTATTTCTGGCCAGTAGTCCCTTTAATAGGCATGAGTACTTTTGTAGTCTTTTGCCACTTTATTTCCCCATAATTTGCTGTCATGACGGTCCATGTTCTAGATAATGTTGTTGATGCATTTTCCTGGCGGGGGCTTGTGGGGAGAGGGATTCAGCATCACTGAAACAATGCAATGTGTTGAAAGTTCTTCACTATTCTATTGCTATGCAAGTTTTAAGTCACAGACATAGAGTATACATTTGCATGCGGGCTAATGAAATCGTAGACCTAAAACAAACAGAAGAATGATCCAGATTTCTAGTAGAACAGAGAAGTAAGGGATCAAGAGGTTTTCTGTGATTAAACTTGACTTGGCTTCCTCAGGTAAGATTGAGGGAAAGCTCTAATTAGTTGTTTTCTTTATAATGGTGACAGTATAAAAAATAGGATGGAAATCACTTAGTTATATCTCTGCACAAAATGACATTATTAGCACATTTCATTGTGTAGTTATTTTTGTAATGTTCTATGGTGTGGTGCCTGTATGCTACTGGAGTACTGCTTGAGGAAGCTTAAGCAGAAGCACATTTAACAGCAGTAAAATACAGTTTTTGCATTCCTGTTAGTCAAAGACCTAGCCTGTCTTATGGAAATGTGGCCAATTTATAGAGTAACTTACTTCCATAGGAGAATAACTTGCTTTGCTCACTGGGGCTGTCAGGAGTCAAGCAGTTCAGTGTCCAAACATTTTTAGTTCAAACACAAGGTCAGTTCTTCTAGAAAAGAATTTATTTAGTATAGTATGTAAGCTTATGCTTAGTTTTAGCCACACAATTTTGTATCTTTCGTGAAAACAAACAAACTGCATGCATGTTTTCAAGTGTTTTATTGACCTTGCATGTAAATACAGGGTTTTGATTGCATTGTGAATTTGTAGATAAGCCTGTGAGAATGAATAAATACTTCTAGAAGTACGTATATATGTGTTTGCTTTTTTTGAAAATTGTTGTCATGAGTATAATCTAGTACATTGTAAGATACGTGGAAACTGCTTATCAAGATTTACATGAGAAAAGCACTTTGCCAATAAGGGTGAGAAAATACAAAATGAAATGGGAAATGGACAGGAAAGATCTCTTCCCTAATTGTTACTGTAACTCACTTCAAGTGAAGTGTGCACAGGCATGTGGCTATGCACACACTGCATAGGCAGAGTGAGCTTCTTATAGGAACTTGGGACTTCTTTTTTTTCTTTTTTTTTTCTTTTTAAAAGGTAGCTAGGCACTTCCATTAGAATATTTACTAATAACACTCTGGAAAAATTTGCAATAACTGAACACATAGATCTCTATTTCTCCTTCTTCCTGTCCCCCTGCATCTTCAGGTGGTGTTTATTTTCTTCGTGTCTGGAAGAGAAAACAGGAGGCCTTTAAAGCAGCTATATGGCTTCAGTTAGATTCCTTACATCAACAGAGCAAGGAGAAATACTCGATGTAAACCATCACACAAAATGCTCTTTTGCTAGGTCAGGTTAAAGCTGTATTGGTACACATACAGAGGTTTAAAAGCCCAGTGTTCATATGAATATTTTTCTCCTTACGGTAAATTTTACTCTAAGCTCATGTGATGAAGGTTGCTCAAGAAGATTAGTGAGAATCTGATTTTAATGGATCTGTATTTAATTAAGTGCATTACCAACCTCCAGGGGACAAAAAATAACAGGTGAAACACTGTAGCAATCACAAATTTGGCAATAAGTGTGGGGTTTGGGACAGTTTTCAAGCTTCAAGAGTTGTTTTTCAAGTTTTACTTTACAAATATGAAAACTGGTTTCCGCCTGCCCAACGCTTAATGACGGTTTGTGGTGAGATTCTGGAGGTTAACATTCATAGAAAAACATCAATTCTTGTAAAACTTACAGTACAATAATGATATATAAGTACTTAGTGTTGAAATTGGTCAGTGATTCCCTGATAATCGTTCATTAACTCATCTTCATAACCTCCTCTCTGGAATTGGGAGATCCTTACAAAAGAGCTGTTAAAACATTGTTTTTAAACTAGCTAGGTACCTTAAGACACAGATGTCTAGACGTAGCTCTATGTGACTTGCATAAGCTAACACAGAAGTATGCTATACAGTTGAGATCTAGATCCAGATTTCCAGAATCTTATGTCACTGACATAGTCCTTCCTTTTCCCTAATAGAGTTGAGATGCTGGGATCCAAGGGGAGGCCCAAATAGGATGCTGCAGCAAAGAGAAAATATATGTTCTTTTTCAGGTTTGTTTACATTTCTGCTGCCCCCTTAACCTTACACCTCTGTGTAATAACCAAGTCTCATTGTGAAGTTGCGTTGGTTCTGCAGGCAAGTATTATGCCTTTTGGCCAACTAACCAATTGCCAATTGGCTAAAAGCCTATTTGCCTTTACCTTAAAAAGGTAAAAGGTATAAAAAAAACAAAGTACAGAAGCTGTCCTAATGTTAAAAATGGTATATATAGTTTTGTTTTTTTTAAAAAAAAGGAAGTAAAAACCCCAACCAATCAAACAAAAAAAACTTGCAAACAAAAACCCCCCCTCCTCCATCTTGCATGAAGATGAACCCTACTTGTATGAGGACTTGTGTGTGGACCTTTTTGAAATGAGTTCATTAATTTTTTGAATTCATCATTAAGTTTGAAATTTTAGATTTAGTTCTTAGCTTGTACTGCTTTTTAAAAAATGTGAAATCCGATTGTGTCTCTGACTGCTTCCTTTAAAAGTGTTAGTTCTGGGTCACGTTTTTTCTCCTCTTACTACTTAGTGCAACTTCATATAGAAATAACAAGGTAAATAGAATAAAGTGTCTGTAATATCTCTTTTTTTAAACACATTTATCAATGCTAATATGTTTTGTTGCTATGAAAACTCAGTTATCAACATTAAACATTTGTTCAGTCATTTGTTTATCAGTGGCAGTTTGTTAGTAGTTATAAGTAGAATTCCATCTGCCCGTTAAACTATATTGTAAATTGATGTAGAAATTAGCAGCTTCTGTTTTTTGGGGTTAGGGGAGGTGTCTTTCCTAATGAATATATGAAGTTAATTGCACATAAATGCATCTCTAGGAGACGGTTGAGGGGAATCTCAGGTATACTGCACACAAGTATGCCAATCAGCCGAAAACAGGCACACATTGTGATTATCTCAGTTTTCAAACCTGGAAGAGACAAGAATGTGTTGCTAAATGAGAGAGGCAGTATGTCATGCTCACTGAGATAAAAACAGAAGCTGCCAGACACTTTGGCTTTATTCTGCAAATTCTTTGCTTCTAAACTCTCCTATCTTTTCTTCATGCTTATTCTTCCCTCACATTCTTATTCTTTCTCTTTCTCTCATTGCTGTCTCGATCTCTCTCTCATTGTTCTCTCCCTCTTTTCCTGTCTTTGATGCACATACGTTGTCACATTTCATTGACTCTCCCCTCTTCTCTGTTCTTACACTTACGCCTAGTGGTGCTTTAGCCAGAGCTTGCAGCCTCTCAGGCGAGTTTTAGTCATGTGTGAAGCTCAGTTTGATCGAGCGCTCCTTTTCTGCCTTTTCACTCTTGCAAAAGATTAAAAGGTGGCGTCACATCGCTCCCCTGCTCTTTCCCGCAGGAGGGACTTGAAAGGGACAACAAAAACTAATCACTTTCAATAAGCGTTTTCTTGCAAAAAAGGGGCTTAGCTGTGCAATTTGAGGCTGGTGGTGAGGATTGGGAAGGCTAGAGGATGCTTCATACTGCTAACAAGGGAAGGAAGCCTTCAACTGAGGCAGGTAAGAAGTGCCTGAATCCGAATGTTTTATGGAGTGGCTTGGTCAGAGCGGTAGATTTTCAGCATTTTGTAACTGAGGCAAGCAACTGCAGCAAGAGGCAGCATCGGTGTTGTATCAGATTCCTTTTGTTTAAGATGTAAAGTATGTGCTATAAATTGAATTAGAAATGGGTTTGTGAAGATGCTGTATTCACACTGAATGATTGTTTTTCCCCCTTTTCTCTGTGTATCAAAATAAATCAGAGAACCAGCTTTTGTAAAAGCTGGACTTTGCTTAAGGTTAAATTCAGTGCTTAAATCTCAGTATAAGAAAAGCTTTTAAGTCTTATAACCCTCGAGGAGCTTGGCATTCTGCAATTTGGTTGCAAGAGCTGAAGTAAAAATTAATTGTACTTATTTACTATTTATTTAGTAAGGTAAAATCTAGCATTGAGTTTAGGTCTAGGTGAATATGGTTTGTTTGCCTGGCATTTCGTCGGATGAATAGCTATACCCTTTTAGACATACTGTAAAACCTATTTCGTGTTTATGTTTTGTAAATTGAGATTAAGTAGCATCCTGAATGAAATACGTGACTAAAACTCATAAACTGCATCTGTGTTTAGTAAAGCAATCACCAAATTAGAATAATGGATTTATGTCAGTTGTCAAATGGAGTTAACTCTGAAAGTGCTGTCCACAAGTGCACTTGGATTACAATAAAGGGCTTTCTGTTTAACAGTTATTGAGAGGAGATAATTTATCAGGCAAAGCCTATGAACTTAAGTCTTGTGATAATATAAAATTATATAGCTTAAAGCGTTTGTGGTTTTGGGAAACATGCTCTTTTATTCTCTATAAAAATGCATTGAGGCTCTACAGGAATTACAAAGGCAAAAATAATTTTAATTACTTTGAAAATGTTACATGCCAATAAGTGCTTTTTATTCATAGCTGGAATATTTAGCTATTGGGACTTCGGTTTCTGGTGTTCACTGGCTTTGGTGCCTTTTTTTCTCTCCCTACATTTCTGCACTTATATTTTACAGTTATTCTCTGTATGAGCAAACTAAGACTCTAAATAGAAGGAAGGGATTCTACAAGTAGCAGTGATGTTCTGAATTTCATTGCCATACTGAAAAGTGAACAATCAGTCAAGGATAGTTAGACCATTATTAGGGATTTAAAGGAAAGCAAATAATATTGCAGTGATCAGAGTTATTTGTAAAAGCAGAGTACTAATTAACTGGCTCTGAAAGCAGAGCTATAAAAAGCTAACTTTATAAGCTGTCATAGAGTAAACATTGTTTGATAGATAGATTTTAGTGTTGCAGACCTACAAATAAGCATACTGCAGATAGAAATTAGTATGTTTACTTGAGAACTTTTGTCTTCATGCGAGTTTACCCTAATGACTTAATCCTGTATGCAGACGTACGAATGCGCAGTGCTATGTACCTTGCAAAATTCAGTGGCAGTGCTTTCTGTGTACATTTGCAGTAGCTGATTTTACGAGATAGGCAGTGACAAGCCACCACACAGCTGAATGGGATCAAGCCCCCAGGGAAGCCTAGCCTCCCATCAGTGTAGAGGGACTTCACGCATTACTACTTTTACCTTCAGTGGTAGTTAATCATACATATTCATCCTCATATAAAGGGACAGATTTTTTCTGAGGACTTAGATGAAAGAACTTGTAAATGTTTCACTGATTTGTAGTGGACATTTTTACTTTTTAACTATAGTTTTGCTGAACTTGTTATTGTTTATTATTTGGCATTGGAATTGCCATTACACCCCTCTCTCACGTTTCAAAATGTTTCTGTATGTTCTTCCAAGCTCTTTTTATGCTTCAGATCTGTTTAAGCATGTGTTGGATCAAATTGAAATTAAGAGTAACTTGTCTTACAAAAATGGAAGTCCTGGATGCAGTGTAGTTTTTTAAATGATATTTTGTGACTTAAGTAAAGTAATCTAAGTGTAAATCGTAGATGACTTTCAATATGAATTAGTCATAAAGAATTTGTCCTCATGAAATGGCAGAAAACTAGAAGGTTGAAGACGAGTTAACTTGATCTGTTTGAACCCAAAATGCAGGATCTGAATTGCAGTTCGTTTATCTTGCCTTTTGGCATTTGCTAACTCTGCCCTACTAGATGTTGAATGGGTGATTAATATAAATAGCAGCATTTTACTGATGTTCCAGTAGATGTTGCTGGAGAGCAAAGTAAAGATTACTTCATAGAGGAAAAGAAATGCAGTGAGATTAAAAAGCCAAAGAAAAATCTCAAGGCAAATGGTTATACAGGCTGTTGGTAGTTTACTAATATGAGATCAATAATTTTTTACATCATCATCCTAGGTTCTATTCAATCTGAAAATCTGAAGATGTACATGTGCTGAAATGAGGCAACTGTCTGTCTTTTTTAGAAGTTTTTAGTTTTTACTTACCACTTTTAACATTTTATCACTAGGATTAAGATTGTTTCACATGCATGTTTTCTCAAAGGAAGGGCTGAAAGAGTATCCCTGAAAGTTTGGGGTTTTTTTAAAAATACATTCACAAAATACAAATGTTTAATTATAAATCAAGAAATTAAATGCATGCAACCTCAAAATTAGAATTCCAATGCAGTGAAGTTGCTTTCCTTTGAGAACAGTAAGAGCTTACCACATCAACACATAACATAATTAAAAGCAAAAAAGCCACCCTCTTTCTTAATTTATATGGGTTTTTTTTATTTGTACATTTTTTTTTTTAGCTATGAACAATTATGAACTAACATCTTATGTGCTTAAATTCTGAGAGAAATCCTATGATGAGCCTCGGATCAATAAATTGTAGAGTAACTAATGGCAAATGCGTGGATAGAAAACTGTGATGTCCTATGCTAAAATGACTGTTTTATTAATTAATCTGATAAAATGATAAAGCAATCCCAAAGGAGTGGAGGATTCTAGTATACAGGCGCTAACTGATGCAATTTCAGGCAACCACTGACCTCTATCTGTGGGAATATTTATTTTTGGAGATGATCATCAACCGTAACTGATTTCAAATTCAAAACAGTAATGTGTGTTGTGTTGTTTTTTTTAATCCTAGCGTTTCATGTAAAGTAGGATAAACACGCAAAACTTAGGCTAGTCATAATAAAAATGTGATCTCTGCATCGAGCTGGTTTGTACATATTTGTACCTTAAATAACAAAGGAAAAACAAGAATTCATTGAAGACCTTTCAGAGAAGATATTTCAGGTTTTAGAATTAAAATTACTACGTTTCACTGAATTTTATAATACATAGCAGCATGGCTTTATTTAGTTTGCTACTTACTGTTTAAGAAAATTTCAGCTTATGCTTATAATGAGAAAAAAATGCAGATAGAAAAATGTGTGGCAGATCTCTACAGTCATCTCCCATGTCATTTGCGTTGTAGATTATTTGTTGTAGTTTGGTTTTAGTATTTTTATGGGGTTTTGCAGATGAGTACGCCAAAATTTCTTTAATCTGACAAGGTTTAGGTTGATGGTTTTTTCCTATACAGATTTGCCCTTGCCAGTAGGGGTTTTCCTTAATATTCTGCTTCTTTAATTTATTGTTGAATTTGTGCATGCATACAACTGTGTACATACTAAAGTAATTCCTTAACCTTCAGAAAACTGTCTGCATACTTTATGTGTGGAAGAAGTGAAATCTTCCTGTGTTTCATGAGTATGGTTTAGGAAACATCAATGCTATATATATTTATTAAATAGTTACGTGTAGGTTTTTGTGGTTTTTTTTTCCTCAAACTTAGATGTTCCTAGAGCTTTAGAGACAATTAGTGATTGATATTGAACATTGTGCATCTCAGCTGGGCATGGCCAAAAGTTCATGAGCACTTTTACATTTTTACACTTCTGTGTCATTCAGAAAAATAAGCCTGACTGTTACCAGTGAAAGAATATTACCAGAATTATGTTCTTGTAATTTCCCTATTTCGGTTTACTTTCAGACTTGTCAGTTCAATGAAATGGTACGCAATTTAGTTTAAAAGATTGTAATATGTCATCAGTTTCTAAAGAGAATTCCCTGCTGAAAACATTGGCAAATTCAGTTTAAAGGCTTATGACACAATATAGCCCTAAGGAATAAACTTTTATCTTTGTATTTCTCAGTTCTCAAAGTCACGAAGAGGAAAGCAAGCATACTTGTGTGGTGGAATTCTATTTACAAGTACACTATGAAAAGCTCAGAATGGCTGAATAGGGTAAATAATTCTGGCCACAATTGGGTCTGGTGCCACATTTCTCAGTAGCAGCAACAATGTATTTCTAGATTTGTCTATGGATGCTTATGTGTGTATAAACAAACACACCAATCTGAATCTATGTATTTTAGTTTAAGCCCATTTCAAATTTAAAAATGCATACCTAGTCTCACATTATTGGAATACAGGAGGAATGTCTAGGAGTTTGCAGTAAGTTATTGAAATATAAAGCCATGATGTGTACATAGGAAAATGTACTGCAGATAATAGTAATTTAATGACTTATTTGGGAAGCTTGTTTCAAATGCACGTATATAATTTTTTCCATCACTGTGATAGTTTTGTTAGAATTTGATATAAGGTGAATAAGAATAATTTTTAAAAAATTGAAATAGGATTTGGCAATGATGTTGTCTTAAGGATGTTACTTCTAAAGGAAAAGACATGGATGTATATATTTTCCTCATTTATGCTGAAGTAACTCCTGAGTAGCTTGAAGTAGTGGATTTCTATTAGCTGTGTTGTGTAAAATACATTTAGCTAGCGCAGTTCTTACTCTATATGCATGCAATTTTTGAAAGATACATAGTTCAGTTGCTATCTATAGCTTATATTGATTTAATAACATTCAACCTGTAGCTCATAGCTGATTCCAAACCAAATAAAATTTGTATTCTGTTATCATGTGCAATATGATTATGTGTAAAACATTGCATTAAAAAGCTTTATCCCCCTACTCCTCAAAGTAAAAAAAAAAAAAAAAAAAAAAAAAAAGATAAAAACTTTTTTACTTAAAGCTTTTTGAAGTACGATTTTTTTTTTTAGTTATCTACTCCTCAAAGTAAAAAAAAAAAAAAAAAAAAAAAGCTAAAAAGCTTTTTAGCTAAAGCTTTTTGAAGTACGACTTTTTTTTTCAGATCATTCTCCTAAACTTATCTTTGTCTGTGAGATTCCAGAGGATAAAGTCATATGGAAGTATCTTATGAGTGGTCCTTCTCTATAAAATATTAGCAGTGTTAGAAACCCCTTGTATATTTTCTGGGCATTTTGATATGAAACTTAATACAAAGTATTTTCAGTTGGAAAATGTTCCTTTAAAATTTCACATGTTAATTTTGTATATATTTGTGGTAATGTTTTTTGTTATGCTTGACCATACAGTATTACCAAGTAATGGCTCATAATGATGTCAGTTATTTTAACATTGTTATGGAGGAACATAGTCTTTTCTGTTCCCCTCATTTATTATCAGATTAGTGTCTATTTTCAATAGGTTTTAGTTGACAAATTCAAGTCCTTCAGCCCTTTCTGTTTGGTCTAAATGTCAAACCCAACACAGGCTTTTGTACGATTTTTTCCCTGGCAGCAAAATGGAGACAAGGAAGCTGCTGCAAGATGTTACCATTTGATGGGGGGAAGAAGTGTTGATACTGAGTTGTGAGAGACTTTCTTCTCTCCCTGCACACAATAATGACTATTTTCCAATAACTAGGAGCTTCTGGTTTTGTGGCACTCCCTCTCCGGCAGGTATTCATGCTTCAATGAAACCTGGATTATCTCAATATTTATATTGTTATTCATGCTTGCAGCTTAATTCTGTACATAACAGATAAAGAAGGCTATAGTGTGTTTGGCTTGGAAGGACACAGAGAGGAAAGGGAGAAAAATAACAAGAGATACTTCATGTCTAGAAAACAGGAAAGAAAATGTTTCTAAGAACAATTTGTGATTAGAGTAAAAACTGTAACATCAAATACTGCATACAGATTTCTTTAAAGTCAGTCTATTGTGACATTGCTCTAGTATGTGTACATGCACATAAATAATGTATATGTGCTATACATAGATACATACAGTCTCTAGAGGTCAGTAGAATGTAAGGAATGGGCAGATGTTCAGTTTTCTAATATGAGCCTTTGAGATGCAGCATATCAGTTGTTGCTACCTAGAAAAGATGAATATGTTTCTAATGAAATTTGGAAGTGAAGTAATTAATCAGAGTTAACAAAGAGCTGAATGAAAGAGAATCATGTGTGTCTTGTTGCGAAAATGAGTGTAAATTACTTGTTTTGGGCAAAATCCTGATAAATGCTCATTTACGTTTTAAGAAACTTGACAGAAATCCAAACTGTGATTATTGTATTATAGTTCTTTATATTGCATCTCCTTACTACCTTTTTTTGAGAGGATTTTTAGAATGACTGAAATAAAAATTAAAATGGTCTTTTGAGACAGCATATGTCAAACACTAAGCAAATCGGGACTACAGTGCAGGCAACACATTCTCTTTTCATGTTTACCCAGTTACCCTTGGCCAGCCTTAACAAATTAATTGTTTTATCCTTGTTCACCACCTTCCAAAATGAAATCTTCTGAATGAACTGATCACTTATGGCTGAAGGTTGTATTTTCTTTTTAAAAACTGTTTTGATAGTTTCTTATTACAAGCTGCAAGTTTGGGTTTTTTTCAATATTCCATGACTTGATTTTGGTTTGTTTTGTTTTCTGGGAAACTAAGCAGATGTAGAGCTTTTATCTCTGAAGGAGTTGATTCAAATTCTGATTTATGCTGCAATTGAAAAGGAGTTTTGTGTTTCTAGTGATATTTTATAGATCTAACATCAAAATCTAAAACAACTATAAGTCTGTGCTAAAGAATAGTTGAGAAAGGTAGGAAAGGGTATTATAGATGAAGTGTGAGTTAACACTGATCTCCTTTCAGGGAGTATGTTCATTAGAGCAAGCAGGGAGTGTGGGGTTTTTAATTTGTTCTTTATTTGTTTGTTTCACAATTATTGTGGTTTGAGTGCAGAATTTTGAATTATACATTGAAAAAAATCATCTTAGACTGTTCGGAACAGTAGAAGTATGTGAGCTAGCTGCGTGAAAAAGTAGATGTTATAATAGATTTACTGATTCTGGAACGTATGTGAGTACTTTGTTTTATGTTTCTATCCTTTCTGGAGGAGAATGATAAACTGGTTCATTATATTATGGAACTGATTTTTTTAGTCAGAATTGGACCAAAAAGATACTGGAAAGTACTGTAGTGAACACAGAAATAATAAGCTTTATTAATCTGATGGCATTATGCTAGCAACAGTTCAATTATGTGTCGATTCATAGAGGTGATTCCATGATCACACCTGCTGGCCATGTTTGGTTTCAGTACTGTCTAGGTTGTGGGTTTTTATTTCCTTGTAACTAACATGGTATTTTTCCTCATCTTTGTAAGAAACATCTGAAAAGAAAACAAAACACTTCTAAAATTTACTCATACTCACCAAGCATTAATTCACCAGCCACTGATCAAGTGTTTTTCACCTTTAGTCCAAAAAGAAAACATAATCGTTCTTAAAAAGTGGAACTGGGTAGTATGTATCCATAACACACAAATTATTGCTCAATTTTATAAATGATTGTGCTGCAACATAGGTCCTTTTAAGGCATACTTGCATGGGAAAGTGTACTAATGTAGCTTTAGCACTCTCTTTACACCACTATGGTTACACGTGGCTTTTAGTATCTTTGAAGATGCTTACAGTTGCTACCTAGCCATACTACCTAAACTCGAAAAAAAAATCTGATTCTAGAGTCAGGCTGTGTTACGGTGACACACATATATTGTTATATAAACAAGTCCTTAGGAATTATTGGTTTGTTTTTCTCTGTTTTTCTCGTCAAAGAGGCTATTTGTGTGGCATGATATCTTTCTTCTGTTCATGTTATAGTTATGTTTTGTATTGTAAAATACTGATAGGACAATTCCTGTCCTAGATTTAGTTAGGTCATCGATCCCCTTTTTACTTGGCTTCTAGTTATTTCTGTTAGTTTGCCTGGAACTTAGGCTTCAAAAATCTCTGTGATGTCCCTAGATACTCTGGAAGGCATCTTTCAAAATAGTGTATGGAACTTTTTTTAATACTGAGCTAAACATAGTTAATTATTGAAGGAATCATTCTGTTTTTCTTCCCTCCGTGTTCTTTGAGTGTACTGAAAACTTTCTTTAAGCATTAGAGGTGAGAAAGCAAAGATGATGTGGAAGTGGAGCTCAAACTTCAGTGTATCTACTTTTGGAGGAGCAGGAACACTATCAACTCTAAATCTTCATTAAATGTATTCTTTTAACATAAACTGTGGAGGTAATGAAAGATGTACTTACATTCATTATTAATATGTTCTGATAAATAATGAATATGCATGGTCCTTATTGAAGTCTGGTGGCTCTCCACATAAACAGTACAGAAATGTTTGAAGATCAGCCTGGTCCTTGTATGTGAAGTTGCAATATCTGAATATACGAAAACATCACCTCAGAAAATAAGATTGGATAATGTGTCTGCATGAAAAAGATCTGGTGCAAGGCCTTTGCACAGCTAAACATAACTTTATCATTCTCCATTGCTTGGGTTCCTAGTGACAGACGTGCTGAGAAGGGATGCTGCTGAGAAGGCAGGAGACTTGTGGAAAAGCCTGTGTTTTCAATCCATTGCAGAGAAATATACAGTCAATTTGGCGTTAAACCCTTGCATTCATATTCATGCCTACTTACTATTTTTCAGGGAGCTGGTGAAGTTTTTTTTTTTTATTAAGCTGGTGAGTTCCCACTCAAAGGAATTACCTCACTGAAGTATGGGACAAGATGACATTTTAGAAGGAAAGCCAGGCTGAACTCAGTTTCCGTTGGACGCCCTGCTAGATTCTGAGGGAGGGACTTACTAGGCAACTAATATCTGGAGAACCACTATCTTGGGGAATTCCTGCTTGTTTTCTATTTTGAGCACAAAGAAACTAGTATGGCCCCTCAGAATTTTATATCGTGGCCTTTAATACAGAATTATTTCATGTGCTGGAATTAATGCTGAAGAGTCTGATCTCACAGTTTATCTATATAACACTGAAGACCAGCTGAAGTTGATATAAGCAGAAGAGAAATATTACCTCTGCAAATGGATATTTATTAAAGTTCAAAAATGTGACAAAGTTGTGAGAGCTGTTGAACACAAATGGTGAAGAATCAATTTCCTCAGTTCGAGATGACTGCAGGCTTTTGGTTTTAGTTGTTTTATGTCCGTATATTTTATTTTGCTTACCTGTTGTTGTGTTTATGTGATTATGAGCTCTCAGGCACGAAATTATTATACTGTAACAGCAGTGGGCCATATTTTTAGATACAGTGGCTCTTGTCTACCTCACTGAGAATTGTATTTATGTTTGTGGGGGCAAAACTGAGTCTCAGAATTATCACTTCTAAAAAGTGCATCCCTTTTCATTGGGATTTTTTTTCCCCATCAGAAATGTAAACAGAAGAACAGTGGAAAGGGGGTTTTTAGATCCAGCAGCGCTTATGGTGGGTATCTAAGTGAGACATATTTTTGGTTTTAGGAATGTAAGGAGTGGATTGGGTCTTCTGTGGACTGTTCTGTGTGTCCCCAGTCAGTTACACAAGAGAACGGGGAATAACTGGATACAGCAAAAATAGAGATAATAAGGTTCTATCTTAAAAGGACCTAAGAAAATATTCAGCACATTCACCTTTCAAAAATACATAAAACAATGTTTTTAAAGAGCAGATAAGGTAACAGTGGGCAGAGTAAGTGTGTATTTTACACCTTACACTTCAAGGCATGCTGTTGGAGAATGATGGGTTCTTTTGAATCTATAGCCTAGTAGACAATCCATTTATAGGTAATCATAATATTAATAAATTGTCTGTGTGATTATCTATGATTGTGGAGAGCTTGACTGCATGTTGGCCTCTTCTAGTTCTGTGTTCACTGTTTTATTTGTTTGTGACAAGAGGTGTATGCTTAGAAAACAGGACAAAAGTACTCGCCTTCTAAAACAAACACCACAGAACTCTGAGAGAATTATGTGCAAACTTGAGTAACCACGACATTTGGATGTAAAGAAATCTGAAATGACAGTAATAACCAGTATCACTGTAAAATTACAAATTATTTCAATTTAAGTGGTTTCATTTTTCTACACACATTTTAAAGCCTGTCACCATAAGCTGCTGACTTCATCTCGAATGCATTCTGCAGTCTTGACAGTTGTTGTGGATTTGCTAATACTAAATCAGTAATTGTTGGCTTTGAAGAGGGATCCAGCATCTTCAGCAAGAGCTTATTAAACTGTAAAATATGGATTGCCTTTACCCTAATGGCCTCTGAATCCTATTACCATCCCATTAGAGAGTGTGGGATTTTAGTAATTCTGTTGTTGTTTCCAGTGGGCAGTGAGTACAATGGGGAAGGGCAGGGGTTAATGCAATTCATCTCCTGTAATAGTGTAACAGTGAGTCCTTTATCATTCTATGAGAGTCTTTTCCTTAATGCAGGGAGAGTGGCTTCAACCAGACCCACCCCCCACCCCCAAAAAACCACCAAAAACCCTTGAGATTTCCTTCATTACCTCCATTTGTAAACAGAATAGAAATGAGTAAGTTGATAAATAAGCAAGTGTCAAGTAGGCTGCAGTCTAGAAGGGTTTTCAGTTGCTATCATTATGCCAAGAGGTATATTGAAATACCTCTTCAGTCAAGATCATTATATTTTTAATTATTTAATTGCATTGATACTGTAGTATTCTGATTGGTTTCCAAAAACATGAAAGCACCTTATTCCTTTCCTCATAAATGTACAGTGTGAAAAGCGTAAACCAAAATGTAAAGCAAACAAGAAGAAAACAAGTGGTGTAAGTGGTAAGAGTGAAACTTTTGTACATGGAATGGTAGTTGCATATTTTGATCTGTATAAACTACCTCCAGTGATAGTACGTCTTACAACAGGAATGATTTCGTAAAAGTTCACATTAGAAAGGAATGTGAAGCATTAATAGTTATTAGGTGGGGGTAGAAAAAGTCACGTATAAAGGTTCTGTCTGCCTTCAGTAGTGAATGAGGCCAGTATGTAACTTTTTCAGCACCTGGTATGATATTTTTTTTTTTTTAAAGTGTTTAATAGAGATTTATTGGACAGCTAAATTCCAAATGCTAGAGGCAAGTTGCTTCTGATTTTAGAACAGGATCAAAAAGGGGAAGTTTTCAAACAGATATTGCAAGGTACATCGAGAAGGACTTGTCAGTGTAACTTTTCAGATAAACAGTATCCAATATACTGATGTGCATAGCATATTGAGGTTGGATTAGTTTGATTCATGAAATGCTTCTAGCTAATACTTTTCTTTTTAAATAAAGAGAAAAGGGTTTATTATTCAAGGCAGTTAGTTTACCTTTATTTATTTATTTATTTAAG
>NW_009200450.1:20626-39283 GCF_000690835.1 Fulmarus glacialis
TTCATAACTGGTTTTTCTTTGTTTACTTCAGTGTTTGTGTTTGGTTCTACCACAGTGTTGCCTATATATACATTGGTTCACTTTATTATGAATAGCTAGGATCTTGCGTGCAAGTAATAAGAAGGGCTAGAGAAGGATCTGATAGAAGAGAAACGGACTACTTTTTCGTAAAGCGCAATCAGTAATAGTCATGTGAGTAGCTTTTTGTGTCCTACCTGTATTTATTTATGCCTCTTCATGTTTGATAACAGAACCCAAGAAAGAGAGGGATCTTTACAGAAGCACTTGAGATTGAGTGCTCTATAAATACTAATTAATTTATCTTTGCAGTATTCCCTCAGTTAAGTTTGTAGGGCCTTGCAGTTGTTATACATGCATGCTTGCTCACCGGCACTTAGGTCTGTTCTCTGTCACCGGTAATACCGGTTCTTGGAGAAAAGGGATCAGGTAGCTCCTTGTGTTTCTGCATTCATTGCTTCCCAGAATGGAGTATCACATCTGCTCATCCTTCCTGTGAATGTTGGAAAGAGAAAGCCTGAATTCATATGCTGTAAGAAATTGCATCTAGATAATCTGCTCACTTAAAATATATAATCACGAAACAGTAACCCAGTTTCTTCATTGTGGAATAGATAGGTTGTCTTCTCTTTTACAAGAACTAGTGAAATTTAAATGCCTTGCGGTATGTTATACAAGTAGGTCAGTGTTATAGCTGAAACCAAATCAACTGATTTGTCAGCAAACTATTTTCCCTGCTGAAACCACCCTTTTCTTGATTTACACTGGGTAGAGTCCGTACGTTCTCAGTAGGTCAAACTGTAGTTGTGTTAAGTGCTGAACAAATATGTGGGAAGGTATGATCCATGCATTGTTGACTTAATAATCTGATTATAAACTACTCACATAAAGATGTAATATCTGAATATGTTAAGGATTTTCTTCTTGCTTATGAGCAATTTGAAGTAAGAGGCTACTAACAACAATGTGCTTACTTTGGAAAACGACTTGGTTCTACTAGATATCGGAATGAATCTTTGTTCTAATCAGTAGGACCTAGATGATAATGATAGATTGAGGAAGTATATATTACAGTTCTTTATTTGAATTTTGTATTAATTTCAGGATTTTGCTACAACCTTTCAGAACATAATACTTAGTAAAACAAAAATTCAGTAAGTAGCAATACTGGTACAGTTCCTAATTAATTTGTATACTCATAGAATCATAGAATAGTTTGGGTTGGAAGGGGCCTTTAAAGGTCATCTAGTCCAACCCCCCTGTAATAAGCAGGGACATCTTCAACTACATCAGGATGCTCAGAGCCCTGTCCAATCTGACCTTTAATGTTTCCAGGGATAGGGCAAGTATACAATCAATGGAGGTCAATAAACAATGTTTGGCAATACAGGTGTTGCAAAAAAAATTCATTTTAATGACAAAATTGTAACGAAGGGCAATGTTACAGGACTTCTGCTCACACTTTTGTGTGAACAAGGGAGATGTGCATAATGACCATCACAGGAGTAAGGAGGGTTTGATTCTGCATTGTGCAGGTGCAAAGCATAGTGTATGCACAGAAGAATAAGTGGAGTGAAACACGACAATTTGAAGACTAAATTTTTTTCAGGGATGTAAGGACCAGGACATGAATTAGATTAACTGCTGTTATCTTGGGACCCTTCAGCCTTACTCCATTTTGTTAATGCTATTTTGCCTATCTAACAGTGTGGTTCAGCCACTAGTCTACTGATACGTCACAAGTGAGCACAGTACAGTTTGATTACTTCCTATGATACAACCAAGTTTTAATTTGAAACCCTTATTTCATACTGGATTGTGTTTTGTAGTGCTACAGCTTGTTAGGAGTATAACTAGTAGAGGGCCTTTTTTACAGGAGGCTTATCATCACAACTTTTTTGTTTCAAACCTATACTACTATATTTTTGTTTATATGCTTCTAAACTGCTGTTTTAGAATGTACTATGAACTGGAAAGTGCTGGCATAGATTTATGTTTTTTGGGTTTTGGTGATTTTTTCAAATAGGAGTTTTATTTTCATTTAAATACATTGTGATTAAACTAATTTAAAAAAAAAAAAAACTTTGAAACAATTACATTTTCTCAGTTTGCTTTTTGCATTGGAAAGCTGACCTTGTACATTAAGTACTAACATTAATCTGCCATCAAGATCATATTTTTTAAACATTTGACATATGCCAGAGAGGTGGAGGGGGAAACAACAAGCAAATAAAATGTTTGTGCCAAAGAGCTGCATTTTATATTGACAAACAACATTGGTCTCTTAGCCCAAATGTAATTATAAGAGAGCTGAACCTAATAAAGCATGCAGTATTTCCATTTTAATCTATAAAACAAAAAAGCAATGCTTAGGGGAGACACTCAGGGAAGGTGGAAGTAACTAAACATAGAGGTAAAGAATTGCATAGTCATGAATGAAATAACTTTCATGCAGGTTTAGTGGTCCGTTGTTAAACCCTGGGCTAATAATTTAGGAGAAAGGTTGCAGTCTAGTTTCTATGATGTGGTAAAGAAAAATAGTGTATCTGACTGTTGAAGATCATTGATTCTACTTAGTAATTGTTCTTTTGAATTGAAATTTGATCCTCCCTGGACTCAGTAACACTTTTATTTTACTTGAATTCGGCTCAAAAGGAAGATTGAAGTCTAAAAAAGTAGTCAAGTCCTTTTAAACCAAAATAAATATTGACTGCTGGAAAGAGCTTTCTACAGCTAACATTTTTCTGTATACTTCTGTTACTAAACAGTTCTTTATTTCAAATGGCAAAAAATGTATTTCCAAATATGGTTTCAGTTGTGTGGGTTTGAATGAAGAATCGAGAACTAAATGCATGAATGCTATGCACAGAGGACTATAACCTGCAGCATCCATTTATATTTAAAGAGCTAGATTATGCCCTTTTGTATGTATTTGGTTGAGTAATTTTGTTTGCACAGGACATATAAGCTAAGCAAGATGATCTGTTCTTGTTTGGATCACAGGTTTTGTCTTGATCACATCTGAAATAACTTCTTTAGAAGAACTAATTTGGGAAGCACAGAGCCTTGTTATGGGAAGGCAAGTAACCTGAAAGGTTGAGCTTAATATCTAAAAATAACTGTAGATTAATTAATTCTTTCTTGCAATTTTCTGATTCTGGCATACCACATGGGGAAAAAGTCAAGAAGCTAATTGAGTTAGGATTAGCTTTGTTCTAACTGTAATCCAGCAGATATTTCTGTTATTTTTCCGAAAACGTCTGCTAAGAAATGTCAGGAGGCCTAGCAGTTTGAAAGGTGTCATTCTTCTCGTACCTCCCACCCCACATTTTTTTGAACAGCAGGAACTGCAGTTTCAAATTGATCCGTTGAAGAGTCCATCCTGGAAAGTTCAAGAGGGATCTTCTTCCAAGAATGTTTATTTGAAATGCATACATTTTGAGAGCGGAAAATAATCCATCCATCTATAATTCTATCATTAAATAAGAAGTGGTGATTAGTTCTTGAGATTTTTTTTTTGTGTGTTGGTGACCAGGTAAGCATCCTTTCACAGTGATGTGCAAATAGTAGTCCTGCTGATTTCAAGTTAGTTGAACAGCGTGATTGGACCTTTTAGATAATTAAGGCTGGCCTGGCAAAGGACAACAGTCTCTGTTCATGTTTTTCCATGTCAAACTCCAATAATTTTCAATATGATATCACATTTTTCGTTACAGGAACTTTAGGATTGTTGCCTTTACCAGCCATACTTATCCCAAGTGGAAGTTGTTATATTTCTTGCTAAAATATTCTCATGAGCTTGCATAAGCAGTGAGCCTTTTTCGACCTCTCTAGTGGAATTGGTATTATTCATGATGATCTGAATTCATTTAATGTTGTGAAATGCAATATCCTTTTTGCAAAGTAGGAATGCTTTCTATGCAATCTTGGCATTGTATTTCAAACCCGTACTAAACTGCAGGTTTTGTACAATGTGTTTGCAATACCTGTATATTAAACTAGAGCTATCCAGGTATCAATAATTTTGTGTGGTGGCACATGCAGAGTTTTTTAATATTTATTCCTTCCCTGCCTTCTGATGAAAAAAGAATCTTTGATCTACATTAACAAAAAGCCTATCTGCATCAGAATGTCTGGTTTTTGAATTAAAACATTCAGTTCAATTTGTGAGTGAATTTGTACCCTGGTAGCTCTGGTGTTTGTGAGAGACACAGGTGACACTGATTGAAGCAACTATTTGATTCAAATAGAAAATTTGAATATCCTAGACATTTCTAACTCTGCAAAAGCCAGGCATTGCATATGGCTTTTATATACTTGATGCCAATGTTCTGACCATCAGAATGCAGGAAGTGGAAGAGTCACTGTTGGTTCCCCTACCCCCCGCTATAATCTTTCTCCTTGCTCCCCCAAAATATATCTTAAGCAGAAGTACTGCTGCAACTAATAGATCATTGTAAAACAATATTCTAATACGTTCCATTTACTTCCTTAACAAAAATGTTAGCACAAGTTTATGTTAACCACTTACAAAATTATTCTGTGTGTATATGGAGAGAGTGATATGTAGAAATTAGAGATCAGATTTATAAAATGAGAATTGAGGGAATTGGCATTTTCTTTTCCCATTGAAGTCTGCTAATCAGAGTCACTCCGCACTATAGGGAGTCAAATCCCTCTTTTGGTGTTTGCAATATAGAATTTTCATTCTTTCAACTAATACAGAATTAGCTTGTCTTTTTGTGTATATAGGCATTGGGATGATATATAATCTATTTTCCCCCTCTGTGTCCTGTTTGCTGACTACAAAAGAACATAATGTATCAGTGGCTGGTTTGATACCGTAAGAAAGAAAACCTGCAGTTGTACTGGCACTACAGTAAATTTGAAGGGAAGGAGCTCTTTGTTTATATCTTGACCTGCATGGCTTACTAGTAGTTTCTTCTGGTATATGTTGTCACTGTTGTCTGTATGGTACAGACAGTCTATATGTTGGCCTTCAGGAGATACTCCCGTGCTGCTTTGGCTTTTTAGAGAAAGGCTAGTTTAAAAGTTTGGAGCAGTACTGCAGTCACTGCAGTGCATTTCCTTTTCATTTGTGTTGCTACCAGTTTTTGTGTGATTGCGTTGTGTATTAGATTACTGATATAATCCTTATAAAAGATATCCCTTGTTTCCTTGACACAGTTTAGGGAAGGGGGGCAGGGAGGGGAAAGGAAAAAGCAAACAAACAAACCAGAAACACGGGCATTGTTATGCTGGGCAGCAGAACTGCTGCATGTTTTCTGCATGTTGTGGTTGTAGAGAAATCTTCATCACATGCCTGAATCTAAGATCTAAAGGGATCTGAAGAACTCCAGAATTTTTTTTCTCAAACTTTCTAGTCATGTGGGTTGTTTTTCTTTCCTCCAATGCTTTGGCAACACTTTCACAAGTATCCAGCTACTAACTGTAGGACTTTGCTTTTTTTGTGTAAGTAAAGTGTATTTCACCTTGAAATAGTAAACTCATTAGCTATGTTGTTTGTCTGTTTACGAAAGTGTATGCTTCTAAGTTTTTTGGTTTTTTTTATTCAACTTCTTTAACATCAAATTAGCAAAAATAAAAGGTATATTAAAATCATTAGAGAGAGTGAGTTCCTGCTTTTACGTGAGCTCAATTTTCTCCTGTGCTAAGTCTCCTGAGATCTCTAGACAGTCAGTGCCAAGATAACATTGGCACCATTTTCTTATTGCCATGGTGATCTTCAGCTCTGCTGAATACTCAAGGGAGACTATGGTATTTTAAAGCAAGTAGAATTTTGGTAATTAAAAAGGCTGGAAGGAATAATCTTTCTAAATTTTGCCAGCTTGGGTAAATAAGGATAATGAATTATGTCTGAATAGGAAAGTTATTAGTCTGCTTTACTTGATTAGTACAGAATAATAGTCAGCTAAAAAGACACTGAGAGTCGGGGGCGGGGAGCAGGTAGTATCTCCAGTGTACCATCAGTGTTCAGAGTCTCTGAACGGAGATCTTCAGACATTTTCCCCACAAGAGCGCCGGGAAGCAGCTGTGGCTGCCTGCATAGGAACAACGCTCCCCTTTGTCGGAGGGTGACTGGCAAGAGGGCTGCCACCCCGCTCCTCTTGTCTGTCGTCTGCATGAGGAATTAAGGACAGGAATACATTCTGGACGATTTTCCAATTAAGGCTATGGCTTGAAAGTTGGACTCCTCCTTTGTATGCTGTTTTATCAAATACAAATTTTACACGTTTCTAAAGGCAGTGAATTTTTCAGACTTCCTATCGTTTTCTCTGCGGTGGCCTAGTTTTCAGCTTTGTATGGTTACAGCATGAGTCAGCACTTTGGGTTGTTTTATGATGTTCTCAGATATTCCCTCTGCTTTTTTTTCCCTGTCCTTTCTCTTTTATGACCTTTTCAGGCATACCAATCAGTGCACAAAGGCGGTGTAAAGCGTGCTGACAGGAAGAATAGTGAGACACCTGCTATGCTAATGTGTTTGGGTTTTAAAAAAAAAAAAAAAGTTATGAAATCTTTGTACTCACATGATTTCAACCCGTTATTTCAGGTCAAATTTAGCCCTTCAGCCATAGTAGCTATTTTTGCAAAGCTGTGTATTGTCTTTAATGTTTGTGTAAGATATGCTTTTGGCAAGCAAATAAGCATTTAAAATGAAACTTAAATTGTTTTGTTTTAAACTTCTTGGATATTTTGTCAAAAAATACAAATGATTGTGTCAGTTCTTTTTAACTGCCTCTATCCATATGCATTTGCTCATTGTTATCTGTCATAAGTTATCTGCTAATACTGCTTGTGATTTGTGGGCAGGGGGGCATTTTTAAATACTTCTTTCATAATATATGAAATTTAAGTTTGTTAAATTGCAAAATAGAAAAAGAAAGCAGGATTTTCCTTCAGTGTACAGTTTAATCATGTCACATCTGAAAGACCCCCATTATGCTTATTAAATGTTGAAAGAGATTTCTGTCTATTTTGTATGTTAAAAACCAATTTCCATATCAGACCAGATTTTAAGGCTTGCTGAAGCAGAGCTCCCACTGCCCTGGTGACTTTAGAAACGTATAAATGCAGTTACTTCAAAATGGGATCAGTGTGCATATCACTTTCATAGTAGTTTAAAAACTTTAAGTGGTCCTGACTGGAGTGATGCACGCTGACTCTCTAGAAGGAAATTCCTTTTTGAGCATGTGAAGCAGGGAACATAGAGCCGTGTTTGAGCAAGTCATTGCTGGGACCACTCTTCGAGATAACTCTTGTGTCTCTCTTCCCTGCAGTTCCATATTGATACTGTGAGGTAGATTGTGAAGAAAACAGACTTGAGAAATTTGGGATTAAACAGGAAATTTGTGTTGGGTGTCAAATGGGTACATGGATATTTACTGGTTTCCTTTTCTGTATGTGTCAGTAAAAATAGCTGTATTCAGGGGATAAACTATTACTTCCATCAGTGATCTTCATATTGGAGCTATGGAACAGCGTTGCTACTGTGGAAGCAATGGTCTGGCAGCTTTGCACGCTCTCCAGCGCAGTCAGCTAATGAAGAAAAATATCGCCTTTCTGGGGGGAATACAAAGCAGGTGTTGTGCATGTGTACATACACCCACCCTTTATCCCCCAGTTCATCTGTAATCCTCCTGATTCGCATTGGATGCTATTGCCTGATCCTATTCTGTGCCAGTATGTGTAACAACACAATTTCACTTTTGGAGAGGTAGGTGGATTTGGACAGCTCTGTATCAATTCCTGAGGACACACAGTAACTTTCCCCAAATGGTTCAGTCTCTAATTAGTGGGCACAGAGCCTTGCCAAGAAATGTATTTCTGGCAGAGGTCCACTTTCACTGGGTGGGTCAGGATTTTCCTGATTATTATTACTGTACTTCATGTGTGATTGATTTTGTTCAACTGAATGTAATCCTCTAGTTTGTTTTTTCGTATTAGTGTAATGAAATTAATCTTTGGTGGGGTAATCTTTTCCGATTTTTCTTTGTTTGTTTTGTGGGGTTTTTTTGTTTTGGGTTTTTTTTCTTTTGTTTTTATGTATTTTAAAATGTTTTAATGAAAGCAGCCATTTAGGTAGGTTAGAAGCATGCCAGCTTCTCTAGTTATTTGCGTTAGTTTTTTATTATTTAAAGACCATAGTCTAATCATGCTCTAAATTTACTGTCTTTTAAAAAGGATAAGCCTGTTACTTACCTGGCTCTGAACAAGGATTACAGTAAATAAATAAGCAAAAGTCTGTCTAGTTATTTTTAGCTTAACTATACTTCTTTTCTTCTTATTTCAGTTCAAGATGAGATGAGAACTGCAAATAGCCTAAATTAGTCTGTAGCATTTATATCTTGTTAAGTTTCCTGCTTTGGAAAATATGCAGGAAAATGATTATATGTGGTATTCATCTCGAGGCTGATGAGTTTGTTATAATTATGAAGGTAGATGTAATGAGATGAAAACATCTCTTTCTTTAGGCTCTCTGAGGAATTCCTTCTCTCCGTATTGCTGTTGTGTTAACTATTTTCTAACCAAAGAGTTCGTCAGCATTCACTTCTGATATTTTGGGGAGTTTCCTCAATTACTGTGTAGGAGATTGATTGGCAGCTCTGGTATTAGCATTTATAGGTGATAACTAATTAAATTCTACATGCACACGGGTGGATAATAAAGACCCCTTCGCATCTCATTTATTAAGACAAATCTCCAGTGTAATTATCATTTTACCATTATTTAGTGTGCTTAATAACTCTTCTTTGTTGAATAATTTTCTAGTTCCTTCTAAAAAACAGGCTGAACTGAGTTACAAGTATATCTCAACTCTTCATCTTGTACAAAGTTAAAATTTAATATTTTTAGTTTTGGTTTATACTTACTTTTATCTTTCAGAAAGTAAATTTTTGTTGTTTCAGCTTGAAGTTTTTCAAATAATTTGGTAATTCCTAGACTTTCTTCAAATATTTAATAAGCAGTATGAAACATTTAGCTGAGGAAACTGGAAGATATAAGTGGGTTCAATTTATCACTTCCTGTACCAGGAATAGTGTTAGGAATCTGTGAGAATGAGACTATAAATATTTACTATTTGATAAGGAATGCTGAAAGAGTTCCCTTGATATCAGTGTAAAAGCAGATTAGAAATTGCTCTTTTTTTTGTTTTGATGGTGACAATTTTTGTTTGTGTGGTAATCTTTTCTTTTTTTAAAGCTCCCACATTCTTTATTACTTCTCAGTGTGATTAGGTGTTAATTTTGCTGATTGATGTTTTATGCAACCGTGAAACTTAAATTATATTAGGATTGTTCTCAAGTAAAATTTCAAACGCTTTAACTTTTAGACCTTGAATTGCTGCTGTTCTGTCCCTTCTGCTCCCTTCCCCAGAGGATTCTGTCTGTATGTTTTTTTCCGTGTGCATTTATTAATGTGTTAGTAATGTGTATGTGTATGTTTATATACAGTTGTCCAAGGGTAATCTCTGCAAGTGCTTATGTTTGAGAACTGGTTATGATACCCTTATTTTCACCTGAGGAGATCTGGAGAGATTAAACTGAGACTGGCAAAAGCTTTCCATCGTTGTGGTTGATCAACTTGAAACATTTTTATGATAGGGTTTGCATATATGTTTCTATAAATTAGGGAGATATATATGCATAGTCATACTGACATCCTGAATGCACATTTTCATTAATCTTTGCTGCAGTTAGATTTTTGCAGTTTCGACCTGTCAATGTTTTTATTTTCCTGTTTTCATTTTTTTTTCCCCCATGCTGCTTCTCAAGTCTCTTCATTTAAGCTCAGCTGCTTTCTTATTTTTTATTTTCTGGGCTTAAAGTACAGCAGAACAGATACTCTTCCTTTCTGTCTGTCCTGGTTTTGGCTGGGATAGAGTTAATTTTTTTTCTAGTAGCTGGTATAATGCTGTGTTTTGGATTTAGTACAAGAATAATGTTGATAACACACTGATGTTTTAGTTGTTGCTAAGTAGTGCTTACCCTCGTCAAGGACTTTACAGTTTCCCATGCTCTGCCAGGTGCACAAGAGGCTGGGAGGGAGCATAGCCAGGACAGCTGACCCAGCTGGCCAATGGGGTATTCCATACCATATGATGTCATGCTCAGTATATAAACTAGGAGGCGTGGTCTGGGAAGTAGCAGTCGCTGCTTGGGGACTGGCTGGGCATCGGTTGGCAAGTGGTGAGCAATTGCATTGTGCATCACTCATTTTGTATATTCTACCATTATTATTATTTTCCCTTCCTTTTCTGTTCTATTAAACCGTCTTTATCTCAGTCCATGAATTTTACTTTTTTTTTTTTTCCTGATTCTCTCCTCCATCCCACTGTGGAGGGAGGGAGCGAGCGGCTGTGTGGTGTTTGGTTGCCTGCCGGGTTAAACCACAACACTGTCCCATGTCTTTTGTTACTGTAGTTTCACAAAGGTTTGGTTGACTTTTATGTGGTGATACCGATTTCTAAAGGAACACAGGGTTTGGGGATATCTTTGTGCTATTCTTTTGTACATCTCTACTGTAGCTGTACGAGTGGTAATTTTTGGAGTCTCATACATTGACTATTTTGGTATGAACTTTTATAACAGCAGAAGTTTCACCCACAATTTCAGGATGACTCTCTCTTTGTCTAATGTAGAGTTATTCAAGATTTCACCGGAAGAAACAGCACGAGTTCATCCTTCGCAAGAAATTGTGTTTTCCCTTACCTATATTCCTAGATGCTGCTGTTGCATTTTTCTGAAGCTTCCCAGAAATTTGACCTAGAATAAAATGTTTTGACAGTCTTAAGTATGTAGATACTTAGTTGTTATTTACCTTCTATGCTTATAGTAATGCCAAGCCACACTTTGCAGCCAAACAAAGGCCTTTGGCACAGAAGGCATGTTTACATTTTTCACAGCAAGTTGAAATCACTACCTGATCCAAATTTTTATTCAAGAAATGGTCAGAAAAAAAGGAGGAGACCTTTAAAAAGAGGCTAGTCAAATGGCCTGGTGGGTTTTTAACATGTTTTATATGAGACAGCCATTCTTGGGCTAGAGTAGTTTCTAAATAAAATATAAACAATATGTACCTTTTTTGGTTTCTTGACTTTCCAACATCCCTTTTCCTTAATCCTTGAGTCTCTCTTGATGTGAAGTAATGATATGCCATAGAAAAAGGGAGAGAGTAGTTTTTCTGTGGTCACTAAACCAGTAAATGTCTATTTGCTTTACAGTCATAGAATGAATGTCCACTCAAGTTAGAGATAATGCATTTACAGTATGTGAAGGTATTATTAAACAACTCAGCAGTGCTCGCAGTTTAGGATGTGAGTAGGAGCACTGAGAGTGACTTGCAGTAGTAGAGGTTTTCTAAGCTGTTGTCGGTTCATCTGGGGCTCTGGAGGAAAAAAGGTTGTAGCATCAATCTTTGTGAACTAGACTATTTCATCTTTGCAATCCTTGAAAACAAAAATAATTGCCAATAGGATTGGGGTGGATGTAGCCGTGAGAGTAACTTTGCGCAGGGCTGCCCACACCATTCAGATTTTTCTGGTAGGCAAAAGATTAGTGTGGTTTGATTTATCTCATTTTCTGTTATTACAGCTACTTTCTGCTTATGTATCTTACGGCTTTTTACCTTAAATGATATTTTCTTACAGGCTTTGGTTTTTGTCAGTAAATACTCAAGATTTAGGATGGAATTGTAGGCAAGTGTGTCTATGTGCCAATTTGTATACTGCCTCATGGACAAACTTGTATTATGTTTCTCTAAGTGATAGGAATGGTACGACTTACCTATTGCATTCTGGGTTGATCTGTAAAAGACTTTTTTTTTCCCCCAGTAAGCTGTTACTTCAAAAATGCCTTTGGTATAACTTTTCTCTCAGACTTTGCATTAAGGTCACCAGCTAAGTTCTTTAAATTCCTGAGCTGCTGAAGACCGGGTTTTTATATAAGTGACTGAAGATAGAGATAAATTGTTTTGTAAAATGCAGAAGCATCTAAATCCCATTGGTGTGTTTATATTTTTGAGTGTTGGCACAAAGAAATGGAAAAAATTATTAAAAAAAAAAAAAGCATGCTTAAGAATTGGAGGATGCTATACTGCAAAAAAAGCTTGTAATGTGCTCTTAGATGACAACTAGTGCAGAAATAGTTACCCATTCTCTACATTTTATATGGTAGAGAGTAAAAGTTCTACTTTTAAAGGTTCTACTTTTCTCTATTTCTGTATCTTTTGGTTTTGGAGACTCCAGTTTACTCAAAATTTCATGGTGATACACAGACATATTTTGTAGATTTGTCACTTTGATCTTTTAATCATTGTTCCATACTGTGTTGTCTTTGTATTTTAAGGTGTTCTGGTGGCAGAAGTCCTTGGATTGTTAAATAATTCTTAAATTAAGTCTGTCTTGTGGGAACCTGACAAGCAGGGATTTACAATAATTCTGCATCTCTGAAACTCCAAATTTGTATTGTTAGCTAGCTGTGCAATTTTTGCTTCAATATGTGTTTTATTTTTATATTTTAATTTAGTATTTGTTACAAGGACATTTTGCAAGAACTTTTAAGGACAGCTTAAAACAAATTAAATGCCGTGAAGATCAGGCCATTCACATGGCCAGTAAAGATGAAAATTTCATTGGAGAGTTCTTCTGTCCCTGCCAAAGTGACCTTGGTTGGTGGAAAGATGACAGAGTGCTTTCCTGGCTGTGCCTGACAGCAGTGCGATAGCAGCACGTTTGACAAATCGCTCACATTAAAATGGGGGGCACTTTCGGCAGCACTGGCGTCCCTATCCATCAGTCCTGATTACTACACAAACGTCAGCCGTGGCACAGAGCACATTTGTCAGAGGGAGTAAAAAGCAGTTGTTAGTAAGAGCACTACCTGTCATACTAATGGACTAAAGCTTGCTACGTTGTGACTTGCAGGAGCCAGCAGATTTGCAAAATGGCTTGACCAGTACTTTGAGAAAACACTTTCTGTTTGCAGAGTGCAATGGGATAATTAAACAGGGAGAATTATAAACTTTGGATATGGATGACTGAGAAGTTTCTTGAGCGCTTTGCCTACCTGAAGCATATTTGAGAGACTATTCTATAGAATGCATAATGCAGTACGGAATCAAAATGTATACTGTAAAAATTCTTTGAAATGCCTAATTCAGGTGGTTTGTGGGGATTTTTTGTCCTAATGGAGAAACTACAGAATAGGAATTCATTCAAAAATATAAGTAATTGAAGAATTGGATACGGATTGATATTTTCAGTCATAACTACTTATTCTTGCATCTTTCACCCATCTTTTTTGAGGGTTGTATATGCGTGTCCAACTATTGGAAAGTTAGAAACTTTACCATAAAAGGCAGATTTCTTTATCATAAAAGATGAAGTAAATATGGAAGTGATTTATTTCATTGGAGAATAGGTCTACCTTAACTTATAGTGCTTATTTAATTTTGTCAGGAAAGATGTTTTGAATACTTACTTACATAATTCAACTTCAGATAGGAGCCTGCGCTGCTTCATTTTTCACCTTTAGTCTTCTTCAAAAACTAAGTTATCCTTCTTCAATACAGGTGGAATAAATCTTAGCAAAAATAAATGCATGTAAACCTGAACCCCATCCAGTATAGTGGATGCATCAAACTTCAGAGGCAGATTGAGTTAGTACATCCATTGCTGTCTGTAAGACAGTAGAAGAGTCAATGAACAATGATTGTCTTTTCAGAAGGATTCTCTGTTCTCTGTGTCTTGACTGTAGGAGTGTGCATGATCCATAAGTAAGTTTATGAAAACGTTTAAACCAGATGAGCAGTATAGTGATTTCTTCATATCTTGGTCGTACGCATAGCTCCTAGTCTAAGAAGCAGAATACTAGGAGAACATTTACTGAAAATTTCTTCTGTCATATAAAGTAGAACAATTTTCTGTGTTTGTTGATGTGATTGTGGTTTGCTTTTATTTGGTTTTACTATTCTGTATAATTCATAAAGGATAAAGCCCCTGAAGATTTCTATATCATAATTAAGGAATTCTATAGAAAGATCATCATTTTATAGTAAATTAAATCACTGTAAATAGGTAAAATCAGACCAACTGATTTTATCCTTATTGAAGAGGGTAGGACTATCCCATAAAGAAACAGCAGAACTCTGGTATGACTTCTGTGTTGTAAAACTGCCATACCTAAGAGCTTATTAGAAACAGAATTATTCTGCTTTTCACTCACTCATGAGTCAGTATTCAGTGGATAATAGATTTAATAAACCTCCAAATAATTATTCCAGAAAGAGTGGGTCATTTCAGTTCAAAGTAATGTGAACTGTTTGAGGGGTTTTTTTTAATCAGTACTTTATATTTTTGGTAATGCCAATATCGTTTTCAACACAGCTTTTTCTGTAGAAGAATTTCTATTTCAGGTTTCAAACCTTTCGTCTTGGCTTGAGAAAGAATGCAAAATATGTGATAGAGGATACCTCACAGTGAATGAATAAAATAATATTGCAACTAAGAAAGCTCAAAAGCCATCAATTGCTAATTTATTTGCCCATGTGGAGTTTTTGTGATCTGTGTTTTTCAGAAGTTTCATGTCACAGTTGTCCTACCCTAATTATTACCATTTTAAACAACAAAGCCTTTTTCCCAACACTGTAGATGCTAACAGAAAGTTAGCCTGGGGGAAGGCTCCGTTTGATTTTTCAGTGACACATGGGTTCTTGTGTGGGAAACTTTCTTAGATACTAGTTTTCTTTTTGTGGATGGTTAAACTTGCATTCATCAGGAAAGAGAAAAGGAAATTGATCTCAACTGGGAAAGACATTAGTATTTCTGTGAGTCTCCTTGAGATACTTTTGACTTTGTATTGTGGATTAGAAGCTCAGTATACAAAAGTCATTATATACATTGGTCCAGCTGACTGACATCTTTGAATGAATATTCACATGTAATTGATTAATGTGTATGCTCTCCATTTTGAGTTTAAGCTTTTCTTCTGCTAAATAGAAATTATCAACTTCTTACATTGCACAATAAACTGGAAGAGCTCTCACCCTTCCTCCAGTGCTTTAAATTACATTTAGAGTATTTGATGCAGTGGAGCATTTGCTACCAAGTTGAAACGATGGGGAGATGAGTTTGAAATGTGGGCATTCTTCTTTGGGACCTCTAAATAAAACCAAAACACCTCCTGGATTATTAGTAAATGTGTCGGGTGTGTAAACTGGGCCCATCATTGCTTTATTTCTTTATAATCTTCCTGCATGTTTATTTTCACTGTCTTAATTAAATTAAGAATGGATTACTAGAATCAAATCTTTTTTTAAAAAGGTAATTGAAGTGTGTTTCAAAATGTAACGCTAACTGTGTTTTTAGTTACTGAGATTCCATTGAAACAGTGTTGTAAGCCTTTCTTACATCTGCAAATGTGTGGTAGTAATTCTGTACCAAAACCTCCAAAGAGCTTTTTGTGTGTTTGTTTTACTGTAAAGATCCCATTAAAATTAGATCTTACTGGTGAAAAGTGATTACTTGAGATTATGTTGTACCTATGAAATTAACTGAAAGATTATCTAGATATTATGTATTTCTCACTTTATTATATCTGGTATGCATGGAAGTGTTGATTTCTGTGCTTTTGTATTGATAAAACAGTGGCTTGAGAAGATAAACATTCCTTCCATTATCATGGCTTTATTGGTCTGCCATTCTCTTTTTTTTCATCTGAGCAGACGTAATCAGTTGTGGCTGTATTTACCTTAACAAATGTAGGCCATGTTTAGTTCACCAAACCTGATAAACGATGTCTCTAAATGTTATTTATTATTGGAATTTGCACACAACCAAGAACATACAACATATAATGTTCACTAAGCTAATCAAAATCTGCAGTTAGCTCTTTGATCTTCTTCCAAAACAGAGTGAAAAGTCAGGTTGTTTTTAAATTTTCTGGAAAATGGAAATTTCCGTAACATTTCTCTGCCCAAAAGACACCAGTTTGGGTAAGAAATGAAATTCCCAACAGTTTCATGACTACTCAGCGTGAACCCTGAGCAGTCTGTCAGGTTCTCAGACCAGCTGGTGCCTTAGGAAAGTAAGGTGGAGTTTGCAACCTGTAGCCATTTTCTGGAGTTTTTCTCTCTTAAGGCAGCGTGGAACAACTTGTAAGGCAAATTCTGGCAGGCTGTCATGGAATCTGTTGAAAATAATGAACTGTGACAGCTGGGTTTTCCAACTAACTCTAATCTTCGGTGAACTCCTCTAACAGTATTTTTACTGCATTGCACTGCATATTGGAATACAATTGCAGGGTTATATGAGGAACGGCTAACTTAATGATTGTTCTGTGGACAGTTAAAGAAGCCCTGAGGTTTATAGATTAGAGCATCATTATGTCTCAGAAGTTAATAAGGAAGGGGTGTGGTCAATAGACCATTTCAAAGGCTTTTAAAGTAAGTACACTAGTGCAGCCAGGAAACACGATGATAGTCTACCCTTTGAATTTTGTTAATGTCAGGTATTCATATGGCAGAATAGGAGTAGAACCGTGTGAAACTGGTAAAGGGGAATGCTGTGCAAAATAGTGGGATACTTAGAACTTTTCTGTTACAGTGATGGGAGAAATCTTTTCATGTACAAATCTTTGTGTTAATGAAGTTGTACTTCATCTGATTATTGAATTATTTATTTCAGAGTATTTTCTTTAATGTAGTTTATGGATATAGTCGCTTGCATGCTTCATCCCAGTTTTGCATGTGCTTTATGTATTTGCATACTCTTCATAGAATGCAAATAGGATCATCCATTTGCACATGGTTTATATGGATAAATGTGTTCTTTCATTGAAATTCTCTCTCTGGCACAACCAGCAATAGTGTGCTAAAATGTGAGAGGCTATGTTCATTCAAATGTCAAAACTGGAGAATAAGGCGTTAGCTGATCTTCCTTACTCTAAATCCATACACGTGTCTGCTTTTTCAGACTTTTCTATTTATATTAAAATTTCAAAGAGACAGGAAGATACTGAATGTGTCAGAGTTCACTGCTAAAATAGATATTTTGTAGAGAACAAGCCCCTTTTTCAATATGCTATGTTTTGAACAAGTATTAGTAGAATCATAAAAATTTGCACACTTCTGTTTGTACGTAACTTTGATGTTTCCTTGAAAGGAAGGTCCCTTTCTTGGAGGTCTCGTTACTTAGTTTGGAAAATTCACTGTCCTTTACCTTGCTAGTGTACTTCTCTTTTTGTAATAGGCTGCCTGAAAATAGTGAAACAATAGTCTCTGTAACTGTATGAGTTCAACTCCTCTTTTGATTTTGATGAAAAATACTGTTTGCTTATATACAGAATTTCATGCTGTGTTCAAAGTATTCCATAAAGGACTATTAAAGCTGATAGAGAAAATTCATGAGACATTCCAACCAAGAAGTATATTCTCTAAACTATTTACAGCTTGTTCTTAGTCACATTATATTAGTTTGCCATTTTTTACAATATAAGTTTATACTTTATGAACATGGTGAGTTAAGGAAGTTGGTAATGCTTTCTTCTTCTTGTACAGGTTGACCTATCTGATTAGGTAATAGTAAGATATTACTTCAAGGGGTAAAAAAGATAAATGCTTTATTTATCTGTATTTTAAAATGTATGTGTATGAAGGAATTTTGTCAATAAATTTAAGATTCAGTGACAATTTTGCTCTATTTTATACTGTTCTAGTTCAAGCTTTATAGTACACTTTGTTAAAAAAAGCGTAGGGGAGAGGCAAAGAGATCTTCAGACATGACAGTTGCTTAAAGTGGTGTTTGCAGTGATGGGAAAGACAGCAGTTCCCCAAGGAAGGAAAACCAGCCTTACAGTTATTTTATTCTCTGTATGTACATATCTGAACAGCTGGAGAGGAACTTGAGTTGGGAATCATCACTTTTGTTGATAATTGTTTTGTCTTGTATTTATCTCTGTCCATATTTTGAAACTGCTGCCAATTTGCCAGTATCTTTGTTATGGTTTTTTTAATGAGATAGTATGGATTTTTTTTTTTCCCCACAAGATAAAAGAGAATATTCTGGACAAGGTGAAATTAAATTTCATTTTAATACTGATTTCTTAAATATTCAGAATTATTATTTTGCTCATCATTCCTCTGATGTGAATTTGATGGGCTTGTGGAAATTGGATAAGATGTACATTACTGTGATGAGCTATTGCCAGCTATTGTATCCTTAACATTTGTCTTTAGTGAATTTCTACTGAAAAAATCGGAGATTCTATGCAAAATATTCTGAGACAAATTTCAAGCAATAATTCCAAAAAGGAGAGAATTTTAATTTTATAATTAATGTAGAAATAGTAATTTAATAGGCTGTCTGTTATTAAATTTATGAGAACTCTTTGGTGCAAAGAATATCTTTCTGTATAATGAAAAAAAACCTATTTCCTCCTCCTTTCTGTCAGATAGGTTTTTTGCTGTTGCGGTGGGTTTTTTTGTTACGATTACTTCTATTCTAGTGAAGTTACATGCATTTGCCCATCATGAAAGAGCCTGTACTTGTCTTTAGTCTCTCTGGTTTATATTTATCCTGCAATGGGGTCTAAGATTTTGTCCTGGTTTTGGCTGGGATAGGGT
>NW_009200451.1:0-18573 GCF_000690835.1 Fulmarus glacialis
TCCCGCGCCGAGGCGCTGGGGGAACCCGAAGCAGCTCCTGCAGCGTTCACCGTGGTAGCGAGGACGACCTGTCCTGCAAGAAGCTGGACAGGTGAAGCCTCACCAGCTTCGTGTTCGCCTACCCGCCTCCCCTGCCGTCCTTCCTGCTGCCTTTAATGATGTTAATACAGCCGTAACTGTCTGTGAGATTTCTGCCCCTCTCAGTTGTTGGGACAACCCGCCCAGAAGCCACCACAGACGGGCGGGCCGGCCAGGCAGTCTCACCCGACTCGCTTTCTTGAGACTGGAAACAGAAACAGCGTCTTACAGCGGCTTTTTAAAAAACACTTTTTCTTTTCCAAAGGTAAGAGAAATGTGGTTGAAAGGACTAGCAATCATTTGTCCAAAACCTAAATTTCTATAAGCTCCGTAAACTACAACTCAAAACGCCTGTGCCAAGGTCTCTGTTTTCTTCACTTTTTGTGGTGGTAAGATATTTTAAGAACTTCTTTGACAAACTCCTCTGTAAGAACTAAACTCCATTTAATCTGTCCTGTATAATACTGACTGTGGGCAGTTCAGTTACAAAGATTACTTTATGTAGAAGTTGAATGACTACTTGCTTGGAATTTTAGTTGTCCATAAATCCACTCAAAATAACCTAAATCAGTAATGGTGATATAAACAACAGAGGAAGTTATCACAAAGTACGTTATACCTTATCTATTAATGTAATATGAATATCTCAAGGTTATGATGCATCACGTAAAATTTATTAGTAATAATGAATAAAAAAGGCTAAGACGTACTAGCTGCTAAAAGCCCCACGTGCAGGGAAATACAATCCCTACTTGAAAATGTTTACAATCTAAAGTAATGGACAAAGCATAGGATCTATAAAACATAACAGCTTCGCAAATATTTTTGTTTACATGCATTTTTAATCTGTTTGTATTACGATGTGAATTAGAAGTGAAAAAGTGAGCAAGTAGAGGAGAGATGGAAAAGTTTATTCACAGTTTTTCCCTCCTTACTCACACGATCTGAATTTTGTAGACTTTGTGAGGACTCGTGCAGCGTAAGAGGTAAAACAGATGTTTAGATTTCATCAAGGCATTTTGTCCTTGCAAGGGATGTTCAGTTTTACTTTTTGCTCAGTGACCGCTTCACAATAAACCAGGAAGTGCTTTAGAGTTACTAGTGCAGAAGCTGACTGCAAAATTGCCAGGATCACAAGTGTTTCACTCAGCTGCACTCTAAACACTGTACGTAACATTTCTGAAAATGTTCCCTTCTTGTTTTAGTTCAAATATTAGCACTGCTATCCATCATTGTGCTAAAGACCTTCTCACCCATGGGAAGGATCCTGCCAAAAGAACGAATGCGTCTGCTGATAAGAAAGGCTGCAGCTGTCGAGGGCATTGGAGGAGAGACATGGTATCAAGAGTTCAGTACACAGAGGCAGATTTACGGCACTGCAAATGTATATAGCTTTGTAAATGGTCAAATATTTCAGCAGGGTAATTAAATAGATCCCAGATTTATAAACTAAACATTCCATAGCAGCCAAACAAGGCTTAAACAACTAAGAAAAATACTAAATAGAAAAGTTTTGGAAAATTTAATTGTCCAAGTGTCCTGGGACGCAAAGTGTTTTTCCTATTTAATCACTGAGTCTTTCTGGTTTAAGGAGCCCATATAACAAATCCAAGTATATTAGGTCTTCAGCAAGGTAACAGTTTTTGTACCTGACACTTTCCGTTCAGAAGACAAAGAGATCCAGTACCTAGCGTGTCTTGAGCTGGCACAAGGCTAGAACAAAAATCCTAGAGTGTTCAGTGACACGTAAACCAAAGCTGGCAGCACAGCCCCGTCCAGCCAGGAAGGCGAGATCCAGTAAGCACAACTGCAAGAGCGGAGAGCACAAGGACAAGTGAGCTGGTCCAGGTACGGTGCAAAGTAGTACAGGAATGGAATTGGAAAGTATCAGAATAGTTCACAACTAATAGACACGTTACTACAAAATACTCCAAACTGAATTTACTAATGAATGAAATAATAATCTGTCACTGTCATTTGCCAGTTACCTTCTTAAAACCATCAGGAACACCAAGAAATCAGGTAGTCCTCCTGAAGACACATTTAACTACATCCTATGTCATCCTATTTTCAAGAGGCCCTTGATGTTGAAAATTAGGCAATCTTAGTGCTTCCCACAATTAACTGTTAGAAGATCTCAGTGAGAGCAACTAAGTTTCTGTTCAATACGGTGTTATCTTTTACATTAAGAAATTATGTGAAGGCATCCTCCTAACATTAATGAACTACTGAGGTTAATTTAATGTGCTGAGAGTGTGTCAGGGATTGAAGAAGTTAACATTTGTTTCTATCTGAAGAAATTTATCTTGTTAAGCAGGTAGTCTTTCTTCCTTCAGGGCTTCCACCTATTGCATCTATTAGCCCTTGTTCAGAAGGTGTTTGCATATTGCATTTACATACAAATTGTTCAGTTTGGGGAGAAAGACCTGGTTGCAAACAGCTTTTCCCTCAAAAAAGTACTATTGTATCTTCTGATACCATTTTCACCATGTTCACTAGATAGACAAATATGTAAAAAATCCCCAACCTTACTATGAAACAAAAAGCAGTTTACAAAGCAAGCTGCTGTTTTTAGAAAAAAAGTAAAGCTCAACACGAAGGAAAGCTTGCCTCAGTAGTTTGAAGCTATTTTAAGAAACTATAAAAGACAGGTACTATTGCTTTCTCTTTCAACCCTGAGCTGTTCAGTTTCAGCCCTTGCTACAAGCACTAAAGCTGAACACTACAATCTGATAGTTGGCTGCAAATAAAATAATTTTTCATGTAACTTTGTAAACTACGTCTTAGTCTCATTAGTTTGAGATTCTCCCTTGACCAGATTATACAATCACCAATCGCTACTAACACTGTACTTTGAGGTCCATATACTAAATTACATAAACTTGCATAGAAATTTATAGTCAGAAGTGATTTAGTTTTCCTTCAGGCTATTTATCAGCTTGTTCATATATTGCAAAATGCATTCTTTATTTCATAAGGGACAGTATGGTGTCAGAAGTTAATGTTCCAGCTATTTTCTCTAAACTATTATTTCTGTTTTCTACATTCTAACTCTACCACTGCTGTATATTCCAGCCTAATGTCTCCCTCCCTCCCCAGGAAGTGAAAACAAAATAGTGGTGTACCTTTGTCATGGCATTTCTCAGAGCTTGCTTGTAACCATCCCCTCTGCCCCTTAAGTTTGGTGGGCCTCGTTCAATTTCACTATACTTGGTAGCGTGCAGAGGAGCAGGATGCACCTGCAAACTTGTAGCACATGATGCTTCCTGGAGTGGAAGGTTCCAAGTTGGCACCGTTCACAGAGAACATTTCACATAACAACAGGCTGTTGTTGTTCTTTCCAGCTCACTTTACGCACAGCTAGAGATTCACCAACATAAAAATAAATGGTCCTCTCAAATAACCTGAAACTATTTGTATATTGTGAAGGGGGGGAAATTGTTTGCATCTTCTAGAAATGAATAAAGAAACTAAAGTGAAAGATATTAAGAGATGTATGAATAAACCTTTTCAGTAAATGCAATTCACAGGTTTATACTTGTTTATAAGTATTTAACCACAAATATCTGGTAATTAGACCATTACATGAAATTGTCATCATGAATGACCATTAAATGAATTTGTATCAAATGATACACAATAATTATAGCTATCATGCTGACACTTTGATTCAAAATTATTATTTTTTAAAAGAAAAAATATATGGCAGTATTTTTAAACTGAACAGCAGATATCTTCTGTATCGTAAAGAGATCTTTAACAGTAAAAAAATTCTGAGCCATGGAAGACCAGTAATAGCAAATGCTCCTTTAACAGTTTAACCTTTCCCCCAGATAACCTTTTATCCCTTACTTGATGCTTTTCTTAAGAAACATGCCTTTTCTTTTTAAAAGACTCAAACTTCCCAACAAGTTTATTTGAAAATTGTTTGCCAAAAATTAGGCATTTGCAATGTTACTTCTGATATGAGCTAATATGTTTTAGAAGTAAAAATTGTAGCTGAAATTTCAGGAAAAGTGTCAGTTTTCCCACGATTATATAACATTTGACCAGACAGTTTCCCATTTGTTTGGCGGTTTAAATACAACCACTACATTATGCTGATAGCCATATAAAATGTAAGAGTAACTTGCACTTTAACCCATGGTAATAATACCAAGATTTTGAACACCTACAAATGCAGCATTTGCATTTTCAGTGCCACACCAAGTTGAATTCAGTGCCACCTAAACCCAAAGCAGCAGCTGATTAAAAAAAGAAAACATAAGTCAAATGATAAAGCTACATAGTTTAGTACATTAAAACAAAAACAAGGACAATGTATTTGTATAAGGTTCCAAAAATATACAGATGGAAGGAAAAAAAAAATCACTGTACACAACTCTGAGGTTGTTAAAGTGACCAGAGAGACTGAACAGTGCAAGACATGCTTTTCCAGTTACAAGCTCAAAACAGAAGTGCAAAAGAAATTAAAGCTTTGTCTGAAGTGATTTACCTTTTAGGATAAGGAAAGCTTAGAATATTGTCATCAGTGTTACAGAGAAATCTCCATCCCACCCACCCCACCCCCAACACATACACACAAAATAGTTTACGTTTTTCCATAATACAGCATTTCATTCAAATGGTGTCCCCCTGAGCTTGGTTACTGTAGGGACAATTGTCTGATACTTATTAGATGTTGGCCTATGAATCGAGTAATGCATAGGCAGCTTCTCAATTCTCCAGCTTTGGCTAACAATACCTGCAATTTACAGGCAGTGAAAGTGGCAGATAGCCTGGGTTCAAACCCTCCTGCAACTAGCTTCATAAGACCACCTCATTGTAAGAAAGCAGTTGTGCTGAAAGCAGATGCGAAGTTATGGCTGAGGAACAAAGAAATTGCTTTACAGGTCTCTGTACTCTCTCCCAGAGTTAAGAACAATTTCAGGCAAGTGCTTTTAGCAGGCTGACTAAGCTGTACATGCATCTATCCATGCAAATGTAGAATATGGCTCCCAAGACCTAGAACCAGGGTGTGTGCATGTGAAGACTGGATAGAAGGCCCTTCCTTTTAAGTTTACAAAAATATATAGCCAATACTGTAGCTTAAGAAGTCAGTTTTACTCATTACAGAGATCCCCAAAAAGTATTAACTACTTTTCAGACATTCCAGACAAGGTCACTTGTAACAAAAAAGGTCAAGTTCTCTAAAACAAGATTTTAAAAGTGGATCTTCCCTTCAAGTGAACAGGACATCCGTTTTTACGCTTAACTTTTTAGTCAGTTAAGACTGAATTTATTTAAGATTTTATGTGAACATATGCATAAACACAAATAAGTTTACTTTAAACACATCTGCACAGAAAAAAGATTAACCCTTCAAAACATAACAGAGCAGGTCTGGTTAGTATGTATCTATTGCAAATCTTAAAGATTCTGTGCATTAGGCCCACCCATACAGAAAGCAGGGGAGAAGTCTCAATGAAAGAAAATTACTGTTCAAGTCTAAGTGGTGTTTTGAAGAGCCAGCAGCCTAAGTGACACCATGAAGCTAGTCACAGTATCCGAACAAGCAGACCTGCTGGGGCTACTAAAGCAGTGTATCCTCCTGAAGGTGTCATTTACTCCCAAGTTATTTTCTGTTTCGAAGGCGTTTAGATTTCCTAGGACAGTCTGTGGATTCAACCGCCTTCCTCCGTTTTCTAGGAGACTGTTCATTTGAGCCAGAACCTGAAGAATTTCCTACTGTACTCTCCATCACCTCTCGCAGCTTGCGTTCAAGCTCAGCCAATCGGGCATTCTGTTCACCTATGATTTGGGTTTGCTCTAGCAGTTTCTGATCTTGATCTTGGAGTTGTTTCTGTTGCTCTTGCACTTTGATGCGAAGCTCTGAGATTTCCCGCTTTAGCGCTGTCAAGCCCGAGCCATTCGCTTTTACTTGCTGCTGAAGTTTGGTGACTTCCTGTCTGGAAGGGTTCTGCTTGGAGAACAGCTGCATTGTTGTCAGTGCTGCAGAAGGCCCTGGAACTTCAGAGAAAACTGTGATTAATCCTCTACAACTTCAAGACAAAGGTAGAAATTGTGTCCCAGTTCTCATATTTTGCTTATCCCTACTCCCCAAACGTGACTCTGAATACTGGTTGCAAGTTATGTGAACATGTAAACAGATTTACAGTCATTTAAGTGTCTAACTAGAGCACATGGCATCTCAGAGCACAACTAGTTTAATTTAAAATACTTAGATTTTCAGTAGTCTGGAAAACAGCTCATCATTCATTTTCTGTATATAAGCCCCCCTCCTTTTGCTGTATCAAAAATTATGTAGAGATATCATGTTGTCATCTAGATTTAGTGTCACAGATGTTAAGTCAAAAACCCACAACATGTCTATAAATTACTTATTACAGAATAGTTATATTAAATAAATATATTTCAATAGAGCAGTACAACTCTGCTGTCATACTTGTAGACAGCTAAAGTTCTAAAATTTTGTGTTTGGGGCTTAACAAGATATTTCAGTTTAACTTACTTTTTAGAAGAAAGGAATTTATTTTCCATGCTTCTTTAGAATCACTCTTCCTAAGTACTAAAACCATACTGGAATTTGAGCTTGGGAATGTTGATTTTAATAAAGTTCCTGCAAATCAAGGAGACTAACAGCTACTGTATAATTTCTTTCACTTTTTCTATCATAAAAGATAACTATCACTTTTCCCATCATTTTACTCTTCTAGCAGTGCTGTGCAATTAAGATGCAACTTTTAAGCGCTACAAAGACAGAACAGTCTGGAACAGCCTAGAACAATCATCCTCCTCCTCTTTTTTCCTTTAAGATGCCAGCATAGCTACAGTTATGTGACACTAAAGGGTTGCCATTAGATAGGTTATGCTCCTCCCTCAACACAAGATAGGCATTTTTATGCCACATAAAGCCTTGGCAAGCCGACAGACATCAACTATGGTTTTGGGCAATACTTCCTCAACTGGGAGACTCAATGGAATTGAGGTATAATTAACAGGATATAATTGAGAGGTGGTATACACACTTATGGCTAAAAGGATGGACAGGACATACCAGAAACAACAAGCAGCTCCTACGGTTAGGCCTATCATTTTTGCTTAAGATGTAATTTTTAAAAAAATTTTTTATTAAGTTATCCTTTCAGAGAGTTAATTTCACAGTTCCTAAGAAGTGTGAAGATGTTCAGCACAGGGAGAACACTACAGTTCTACTAACCTTTTGCTTTTGGCCATTATATGAGGCAACTACCTTAGACTTTGGTTCACAAAAGTTCTGGGAAGTCTGACAGAGTATTCGAAAGACCAGTTTAATTGTTTATTTATAGACTGTTATTTTAATTGCCTTTTCACTAATACCCATAAGTATTTTGCTTTGTTAGTGTATACATTAGTGCCCCAGGAAAGTAAAAAAAGCACATACAAGTATGTTCTAGCTGTCTATGCACTACAACATCTTAGGCTAATTCATTGCTCATGGTCCTAAAAATAAAAGGCATCGAGTTGTCATCTCGTGCCAAATTTCAACCAAGTGCAATGATAAAGTCTCATTCATTGGTGGCACAAAAGCATTTGTTTCATGAATACACACTATGCATAATTCTAACATACATTCAAGTGACTGTTCTTTTAGTAGTACAAAGGCTCCTTAAATTTCAAAGCAAATGAATTTCAGTTAGCATTCTTAAGAAACAAGTATCATCAATATTTATGTAATAAAGCTCGCATTTAAGGGAGGGAGCTTTAAAAAAATACAGTGCTGTGAATTTTTACAGAAAAACAAAATACAACTTAACTATACGTTGGAATTAATACCTGGGGCAGTTCCTATCAGACGTCCTGATACATCTGACCCAGGCATCTTTCTTTTCAGTATTGGAACAATCTTCTCATCAAAATATTCCATAGCCATGGAGGAAATGTCTCTTAGTTCTTGAAGAACTTCATGAGCTCTCTGAGGAGCTCTTGTAGAGTTTACATACCTTAGCACACGATAAATTTCATCTATTACCTAAAACATTTAAGAAGAATTAGGATTTTCTGATAAAGGCAAGATTATTTCAGACCATTCTAGAAGTACTGGCGTATTCAGGGGCTTTTACTACATAACTATTGCATACCACTGTGTACTTTAGTTCTAGATCAGCTTTTTGAAATGAAGTGCTGTTTGTGATATATCAGAGAAGCTATTCACTTGATTTGTCACAACAACTCTCTTCAAACTCAAACAATGCTCACTGTGTGAAATTTTGTTTTACTACATTCATACTTGACTTCTAAGTTATATAACCTATACTCATCAGAGCATAATCATTTCTTATTGGAGAACCTGAAGCCAGACATTCTAAGCCACACTGCAGAGCAGTCACTCCCCCAGCCAGTCACAAGGCATATGAAACACATGAATGGAACAGCAAGAATTATCGTTATGTCAGTCTGAAGAGCTGTAAATATTTACTTGAGTCCACTTGCATACACCCAAAATACTGCAAATTCAGATTAAGTCCAAAATATACTAATTTATAGAACATCAATCCACTACTGACAGAGAACACAAGCACCCTCTTAACAGGTTTGACAAACAAGCCCTTTCAATAGGAGCGATATAGAGAGATGAAAGGTGTCTCGCTAATCTATAAATTATAGTCTGAGGCAGGTCAAGATAGGAGTGCTGGTCTCTTATTACCAAAACTACTGACACAGGTGTTTTTCACAGGTTTAAGAATGGTTGAAGAGTCCCCAGAAAAACACAGATCTTAAGGACTCAGAATCATAGATAAGACAATACAGTTGCATCTTGTGTTTTAATAAAGGAAGCTTAGCTGAAAAGTTGCAAAAGCTAGACAAGACTAAAGTGTCTCATCACACAACAAGCTTACAAAAGACTTCTCTAATTTCACCCACATTATATCCTGTTAGCAACAACATCCTCACTGCATTCTCCTGCCATCCTCAATATAAAATCCTGCAGCAACAATCTGCTATCACCAGGAACCCTCATAGTATGCTGAACCTCAAATCAGGATTTGCATATTCTAACACAAATTCACTTCCTGACAATTCTGTGGCAGCTTCATTCAAACGAAATTTCCTGAGGGAAGCAGGGCAGGTGTGGGGGGGAAACCACAGACTGTAACTGAACACTAAGCCTTGAATCTGCCCAACCAAGATAGGATTTTCTGGTGAATTGTAATCGTGCTGAGAGAGCAGCAGCACTAGCAAGCTCATACGCTAAGTAAATAATTTAAAAAGACTTCTTAGCTGTTATAGCAGAATACAAACAAGGTCCTTATGACTCAGTGCCCTCAAGGAAAATGGCTGGCAAGCTCACTTGCCCAGCTCCTGCACACCCCAGGTCTAGACTGAGTATTGCCTTTCCATCTACTCTTCAAAAAAGTATGGCAATATTTCTTTTAAGTATTCCATTTACTATGTGAGTATCAAGGACTTAAGTTTATTTGACTTTATGTTATATTAAATTTTTTAAAATGCATGGTATATATAAAAATATAATATAAAGTCAAATAAGCATAAATACATTAAACTATAATGATTTAATTTAAAAATTAAATATCAAGTCAACAAGAATGTAGAGAAATCAAGTTACCTATTCAAGATAAAAATACATTTCATGCTGACAGCCTATCCTAAAAATGCCTGCCATGCTTCACCTGAATCCAACAGCTAACTTTTCCATTCATCCCAGTGCAGTTCAGTTATCTGCCCATGAAAAATTAATACCAACATACCCAAACCTCACATGGAAAAATCAATGAATAGAACATTAGGCTAATGTTCACAGATCTTGTTTCAACCCTGAGCTGTACCAGTCTTCCTCAGATCATGATTTTGTCAATTCCCCTGTGCATTTCTGTTTTCAGAGCTTATAAAACAGTGGTTTCTCCGATGTACATCTCGCTTGAATAATTTGTATTTTACGTTGGGGGAGTATTCTGAAACACCAGAATTGTTCAGTAGTATTAATATTTAACACATTTTATCTACATTTAAAACTAATTCCACCTACTGTACAAAAATACCTCATCTGCTGTAATACTGAACAGTGTTACCACATACTAAATATCTTAATTTAATTAATCTCAAGTACTCAAACCCTTAAGAAAGGTGCCTAACATCTTCCTGATCGACTGAGTGCTTAAGCTTATATGTAGTCTAAATTACTACATCTTCTGATGACCTGGCCTCCAGCTGTTTTGTGTAACTAAAATTCAGAATTAAACCCTACGTATCATGTGTTTCTTGTAAAAGGTTGTATAGGATGTATATGCCACAAGTCAAATGTCAGAATTAAGAGAGAATCTAAGGGAAAATGGAAATCAAGTTTAAAATAATTAATATTTAGATATAGTCTGGTTCATTCATTTCAGACTACCTGTTACAGCAGAGTATTGGCTTGTGTGTTTGTTTCCAAGTATCTGAAACACAGTTTCAGTATATATATATACACACATTATATAAATTTGTCCCAGCTGTCCCAGGTTAAGTTACATAATCATATTTTTTAAACACAGATATACATTCACATAATATAGTTTACATTTTACCTTGCCAGGTATGAAGCAACAGAGATTGGAATCCACATACTTCATGAAAGTCATATTTAACAGAGAGAGTCTCGTTTCTACAGCAGCAAGGATGTCTGCATGACGAGCTAATGAATGGTTTCTTCTTTCTGACTCCCGTCTAGAAGACAGACCATTAAGTGACACGGATTTACCAACGAGTCAACAAAACGAAACTAACAATCGCTCAAGTTAATTTCACCCTTAAAACCCTATGAGGTTTGAAAATGTAACCACTAACATTAGTTCTGTCTTTATGGAAAAAACCTGATACAGATTGAGAACCAGCTAGTAATAGCATACTAGACCTTCTTAGACAAAATTTGTTCTCTAAATAATTGCTACATCCATAAACTCTCTATATAATTTAGGACTATTTAAAAACAAGCTTTCAGTACTAACTAGCAGTAGACACCGAGTCAGCGTGAATATTTTTATTCCCCCCCCCATATTCCTACAGTTAGTACTTCAATGCAATTGACATAAATTTAATACATTATTAGTGCTTGCTACAAAGTTTAAGTTGAGATATAAGCTCTTTTGACAAAGGATCTCTATAGTAAGTAGCATTTAGTTTCTTCACTCTGACTGGGAAATCTGATAGGACACAGCAGCAGCTGCACTTATTCACTGGAAAGAGGAGAAAAGACATTGCTTTAATGAGAAACTAGCTCCCAGTAACACTCGTGTCAACCCCCGCTCCCCACCCCTTTCCCCTGTTTAATCCTTGGCACTGAAAAACCTTGCTTGTTTTTTAAGCAGAGTCGTAGATAAATCATCAGTGAAGGCAGTCAGTCTTGAAAAGGAATAGCATTTATTCATTCCTAGGAGTCCTTGCGTGATTTGCCAGAAGAATTGAGTAATACTGGACCCACTCTTCTTTTCTCTGTTTAAAATACCAGAGACACTTTCCAATATTCCAGTTCCTAGTATACAACAACTTACATTCATCCACACCATTATTTTGTAATTAGATCTTATGTTCAAGGCGCTTTTGGAAAAAAGTGAAACTAAAACAAATGTGATTCAAATTTTCAAGATACATAAGTTGAATTAGCTAGCAAGAAATTCCTTTTCACTATTCTGTTTGAAAGAATCTAGCACATTTAAGTTTAACTACAGTTTTAACTGGTACATACCTTGGAAGTTGAGCTTTAACTTGCTTTTGACACAAGTTGTGGTATCTTTCCACTTTCAGAAATCCCTGATTTAACATTCGCTGGCAAACCAAATCCATTCGCTTACAAACCTGTATTTAAGTAAAAAAAAAAACTTAAGGCTCAGTTAAGGCCACAAGTCACTTCTTATTATCTTATCCATACTTGCTGGATAGTAAAAAATTCTCGTATCAGTTTTTGCTCCATTTCAAGAAGCAGAAACTGCAGTTGAGCTTAAAGCATCATCATCTCTAACAATGATCATGATACTCCAACAAGGAGCAGCTCTGTTCCACATAGTTCACAAATCAATCTCCTGATACTGCCTAACAAGAGACAGGAGGCTGAATTCCACCCATATATAAGCAGATACAATTTCCTCTGATTTTAATGGAAGTTGCAAATGCCTGTGCCTGGCTTTTAACTTGGCCTCCAGAGTGATCCTGGTAGATTAAGTTAATATTTTGTAGTCTCAAAAGGAAGCCTTTAAAAACAAGAAATTATGATGGTTTTCCTTCAGCATTTAAGGCTTATGTTTTTGAATTTGGCCAAAATTAAATTTAAAAACTAATGCAATACAGTGCACGTGAAGCAAGATTCCTTTTCATATAAAAGAAAGTCTTTTCTTCTTTGATTAACAGATTCCTTTATTTGCAGTGTTGGATACCAATAGCCTCAATTTTTTCACAGATTTAGGGAGAAAGGACATTAATAGCTGCAGAAGACATAACAAGCTGCTAAATTTAAACCTTCACAAAGTAACCAGTTACAAGACAAAGCTAACTTGTACAAAAGCTTAAAGCAGTTGCAACTCATAGAATAGTTTGGGTTGGAAGGGACCTTTAAAGGTCCTCTAGTCCAACCCCCCTGCCATGGGCAGCGACAGCATCAACTAGATCAGGGTGCGCAGAGCCCGGTCCAACCTGACCGTAAATGTTTCCGGGGATGGGGCATCTACCACCTCTCTGGGCAACCTGGTCCAGTGTTTCACCCCCTCACCGTAAAAAATTTCTTCCTTGTATCTAAATCTATCTAAGTCTAAATCTACCCTCTTTTAGTTTAAAACCATTCCCCCTTGTCCTGTCGCAACAGGCCCTGCTAAAAAGTCTGTCCCCAGCTTTCTTATAAGCCCCCTTTAAGTACTGATAGGCCACAATAAGTTCTCCCCGAAGCCTTCTCTTCTCCAGGCTGAACAACCCCAACTCTCTCAGCCCTTCTTCACAGGAGAGGCGTTCCATCCCCCTGATCATTTCCGTGGCCCTCCTCTGGACCTGCTCCAACAGCTCCATGTCTGTCTTGTGCTGAGGGCTCCAGAGCTGGACGCAGTACTGCAGGTGGGGTCTCGCCAGGGCAGAGTAGAGGGGCAGAATCACCTCCCTCGACCGGCTGGCCACGCTTCTTTTGATGCAGCCCAGGATACGGTTGGCCTTCTGGGCTGTGAGCACACATTGCCGGCTCATGTCCAGCTTTTCATCCACCAGTACCCCCAAGACAATCAGTTTGTCCGCCAGTTTGGATTGATATTGGGGTTGCCCCGACCCAGATGCAGGACCTTGCACTTGGCCTTGTTGAACCTCATGAGGTTCACAGGGGCCCACTTTTTCAGCTTGTCCAGGTCCTTCTGGATGGCATCCCGTCCCTCAGGTGTGTCGACCACACCACTCAGCTTGGTGTCATCTGCAAACTTGCTGAGGGTGCACTCGATCCCACTGTCTATGTCATTGATGAAGATATTATCCATCAATGGCCTTAATTCAGTTGTGAAGATGCAAGAGTGTTGTGAATCAACTGTCCTTTGAAATTGTTATTTTTTTGTACTAAAGTGCACAATGTCCCACTGTGACTGCACTTTCCAATGGATTAGCTTTGCTTTTTTTTTTTTAAAAATAAACACCCCTTCCTTAAAAAAATATACTCATTTAATAACTTTGAAGTCTATGTAAATTTATACCTTGAGGAAGAAGATTCTCACTTCTCCTAGAAAAGCCTGCAATTATTTTCTGTTTATATGGAAGGCACTACTTAAAGAAGCTTACTTTCTGTAAGTCCTTCTCTAGTCACAGCTAGTTTAAGTTCTGCAAGTAAGAACTGACCATTTTCAAACAAATCTGTATTAACAGACCATTAAGTAACTGCTGTCGATCTGTCAGTGCTCATTTGTATCTTCCTCGTTAACAGTCAAAGGAGAATGATCAGATGGGCTAACTACAGAGGTACAGTCTCAGTACACTTCACTAGAATCAGCTAAATCATTTCTAGTGTATAAAAACAGTAATGCTCGCCCTTCAACTCCAGGAAGGAGGAAACTGTCACATTTCTTCTAAGACATTAGCTGCATTAGGGATGCCTAGATCTGATACCATTTTTGAGTACAAGACTTAACAGCTTACTTGTAGTTCTAATGCCACCAAATCCCTGAACTAGGAACTAGTACCTCCACAAGGGCTTTGTTAGCTATGCAATTATTCAGCACAGAAGAAAAGCAAACTTAGATACATTATTAGGTAGAAATTCAGAGGAAGCACAGAAAGAGCGATTTTAGCCATGTGTCTACTGACACCTGGTGGCAGCAAGGACCTTTCAGTGTGCTGAAGCCCTGCCATATCCAAGAGAGTAGATCACAATGGGTAACACTACATTTCTTAAACACTGGATTTTTTAATCTTACTCATTTGCTTGCATCACGCAGCATGAAGAATTATTTGCTCCAGTTTCTGGACATGACCCATATTTGTGCCAATAATCAGTCTAGAACCCAAACACCAAACAGATAACAGGTACCACCAGAAACCAAAAGTGTTTGCAACTTATTTGACCAATCACCTCTTAATTCTCAGCGGGCTTCTGATGTCACCATTTAAACCACATGGCACCTGAAGTTACAGGAACAATATACCTCTTTTAGACTGCGTAGTCAGCAGTCATATGCAAAGTCGCATTATTACACTTCTACGTGTTCATATTAGTCCAAGACAGTTTGATACTAGCTATTCAATGGACCATAAGAAAGTAAAAAATTAAATTTGCTCATATTTGTATTTGCAAATTTTTGTGAACATTGTCTTATTCTAGCCATAAAGCAGAAAGAGCCCAAGTTTCCTCAAGTGTCAAGTCCAACCAGACACTGTGTTCAAATTTCAGTGTTAGAAAGTTATTCCAAGTCCATGCGAAAAGCAGAATGAAAAGGTGGCTGCTTCTTAGCATGCTGACTTATATGCGGTAACAGCTTCTATGGAAGAACTAATTTCCCACTTCATTTGTAAACAAACTAAACTGGCACAATCTCCTAGAGGACTACTACCAGCTTCCCTTTCCTCAAGCATGTCTTATTTTTTCCAAGCTTCACTAACAGACAACCAATATAAAAACAGAGATAAAAATATCCTAAAGTATTTAGATTCAATACATGTTATTTTTCTTAGAGGCTACACAGACACCATGTTTCATAATGCCTTTCTAGGGTGAAGTATAAGTAAGTGAGAAAACATTGATGATTTCAGCAAGAAACTTTAAAATAGAAATTCCTGTAAATACAGATTTACTGAAACTGTGGGAAAATTAAAGTCGTACTGTCCAAAGGCTATCAGTCCTCATTTGTGCTGTGCTGAAAATAAGCACAAGTTTGCTGCAGAATTTAAGACACTTCTGACATGTGTCAGAATCCAAGATAACCTTCTCCTCAGAGTGTTCATGGAAGGAGGTTACAGATTGTTTGTTTTTAATCGTGCTTGCTGTAGTAATAGCCTGAATGGAAGTGCATTTCTAAGCTCAGACATGTGAGTGAAAAGAATTTAATTATTATCCCACTCAGGTAAAAATTCCAGAGCTGCTCTAAGTCATTACAGTAAAAGCAGTCTTCAAAAACCAGAAGATATGCCAGCTTCCACATCAGCTTGCATACCAGGCTGCAGCTTGTCCAGAACATTACAGCTTCAGACATAATGATCTTTTGGGTTTTCTGTGTTTCTCTTATGATGACATACCACAGGAAGTAGATGAAGTAAATACTCAGAAGGGCTGAAAGCAAAATACTGCTGCTTTTCCTCTCATTCACTTTATCCAAACAAAAGTTTGATAACTCAAGATTTGCACTGATGCATAATTTCAGACACGACTGCATTCTGAATACCTATTGTTTAGTCTCCATTACTTTAGATATACTTCACTGCTTAACCAGTAGGTGCTTCATTTATGCTTTTAAATGCAGTAACACCAGGAATAGCAGAAAGCATTATGCTCAGGAAAGCAAGTGCTTCTTTGCACAATGAGGGGCCCGTGGTCTTGCCCTGCCTGATGGCAATCACCGTAAGCAGGAAACGTTCTTTAGCTCGTCCTTTGGTGACAGAAAGAGACTTATGGATCTTAAGCCATAGATTATGCTCCTCATTATGCTCTATATAAACAATACAGGTTCCTATCTCTGTTTTAATCTGAAAACTTGCTGATGTTGATGTCTTCCCACCCAGCCAACTCCTTAGTCTGTCCTGTACACACTCTAGATCCAACACCAGTTCAACTCAAAGTTTTTTGTTTTTTTTTTTTGATCAGTGAGCTAAGGTGATCCAGAAAAAGAGATTAGGGCATCCATTTCCTTTCAATGCTGGGATCCAGAGAATGCATCAAAGCGATCAGTTTAGGGAATCCACATTTTGATCAAACTTCATTTAGGTTAATTGATGTCCTGGATCATATCTTTCTACCTTCCTCAAGATTCCCATGGAATGCCACATTCTAAGGGGTTAATGAGGCTGCTTTTGGGCACATTTTTAATATGTATGACACCTAAGCAATTTAATCCCTGTAATTCAATTAATGTGGTTCTGCAATGTATCTTTAGCAGAATACTACTCATTATAAGATACACCCATTCATCTTTGATAAGCAGCTCAAGTCAGTTCTCATAGAGAAGAAAGATTTACTGTTTGTGCAAGACAGATCTTAGAGCAGGAATATACAAGTGTCTCCCAAGGCTACTTGTAGCCTTTAAAAATCTGAAAATGATGAAATTCCATTATGAATTTATGCCTAGGCATTGCTATTTTTAAAGGCTACCTTAATTCTCTGTCAACAGCATCTGGAGTTATATAAAACATCCAGTCTCTTCCTCTCAGTGAATTGTCAAAAGAACACCTTTAGTTCTGAACGGCCATCTGAAAGACCTAGCTGATTAAGCTTATGTGGTTATGAGCTGCACTAGGTCAAACCAGAAGGGCTTTGATTCTTTACATTACTGCATACAAAGACAAGCGTACTTTCTTCTCAGAAGAATACTTATAATGCCTTCTGATATGCTTAAGGGAACAGTAAGGAATTTGATGGAGATTAAATTTCTTGGCTGCCACTGACTCAAAAATTAAAAATAGGATAGTTTCCTTCATTTTACATCTAGTATTGTTCCATGTGTGTGTCAAAGTTGATGTTTATCCAGTCTGGTTTTGCAGATTTCTGAAACTTCTGAAAGGGGCAGTCATCTTCTGGAAAAATGAACTTGAAGGGGAGAGAGCATAAAAATGTTACATTTTACTTCTTAAGTAGCACTGAGAGTTAAACAGCTGGTTTAGTCCATACACGACCATCTTTCCTATTCTCAACTTCACTGCTGACAAAGCATTGCTTACAAACATTAACTTAGCCCTACAGAAAGAAAAAACCTTCTATTGACTAGTGATAGACCCCACGGGTACTACCATTTATAAAAATGCAACAGAGAAGTTGTAAAGGGCTGTGTCTAGCGTTGCAATACAGACCATGCAACACTAAGCATTCCCAAACAGTATATACACTCCTCTTCCCTTCACTCAAACTGTAACTAGTCAAAAGCAGAGGCTGCCATCCAAAAAAGGAGTACTACATCTTTTTCACAGATCCACTACCTACTCTCACAGAAGAAGCACAAGTCTTTAGTGGACTGATAGCATGCTAGAAATATCTAGGTACTGGTGTATACTTGGTGCAGTATGAGTAAGAACAGATTTTCTGCTTGACGAGCTTTCACTTTAACGTTACAGCCAGGACGCAACACTTCAGGTTGCTGATCCAGGACACATGCAATCTAATTTGCTGCAGAAATATGCTTGTAATATTATCCAGTTTAGGCTAATAGAGTTCTTAAAATAGAAACGGTACAGTACATGCACATTTACTGAGGGTTACATAAGCTATGCATTAATTCCCTCACTACTATTCCATTTACAACCTCATAAGAAATTCAGTAAGACAGCAGCTTATCATATTATGTCATAGTTTACATCAGGCTCCTTATGCAGGCAGTTAAAGATTGATATACACTGATTTCCTCACTGACAGCTGCGCTTTTTTTTGGCATTATGAAGTTCAGAGGTAGAGATGATATCTTTTATTAGACCTACTACTATAACTGGAAGAAGCAGGTAGCCTTTCAGGCAGACAAGGGCTTTCTTACATCTTCTTATTTTGCCCCACATTTATTTCTAGATAGGGTAGGGTCCTTGGAACAGCAGGCTCACCTCCTACACTTGTAGGCTTAAGCTCTGTAAGTAAAAATAAATACACACACGAGACACAATAGACTAGTCCCCCAAGAAAAGCAGTCACTAGGAGAAATAAGCCTCCAGCAGCCCAGTAATTTCTCACAGAGGACAAACGGAATGAAAGTAGTAAGAGATGGTAAAAGACCCTTAGGAATGCGTGTATGGAGGCACACACCTACACGCCCGTACCGAGGCTCGGGGGCTGTTGGGGAGAAGGGAGAAAGCCCCATCCCACCCCACCCCACC